>NC_054072.1:3969262-4134961 GCF_017639655.2 Falco naumanni
GGGTTCTCACCCCCCAACAACACCCCCAGACCCACTCGCACCCCCTCCCCATAGGGCTCAGCCCCCCCAGACCCCACTCACACCCCTCCCCAGGGTTCTCACCCCCCACACACCCCCAGACCCCACTCGCACCCCCCTCCCCATAGGGCTCAGCCCCCCCAGACCCCACTCACACCCCCTCCCCATAGGGCTCAGCCCCCCCAGACCCCACTCACACCCCCTCCCCATAGGGCTCAGCCCCCCCAGACCCCACTCACACCCCCTCCCCATAGGGCTCAGCCCCCCCCAGACCCCACTCACACCCCTCCCCAGGGTTCTCACCCCCAACACACCCCCAGACCCCACTCGCACCCCCTCCCCATAGGGCTCAGCCCCCCCAGACCCCACTCACAACCCCTCCCAGGGTTCTCACCCCCACCACACACCCCCAGACCCCACTCGCACCCCCCTCCCCATAGGGCTCAGCCCCCCCAGACCCCACTCACACCCCTCCCCAGGGTTCTCACCCCCCACACACCCCCAGAAACCCACTCGCACCCCCCTCCCCATGGGGCTCAGCCCCCCCAGACCCCACTCGCACCCCCTCCCCATGGTGCTCAGCCCCCCCTGCACCCCCAGACCCCACTCACACCCCCTCCCCATAGGGCTCAGCCCCCCCAGCCCCACTCACACCCCCTCCCCAGGGTTCTCACCCCCCCACCCCCCCAGAACCCAGTCGCACCCCCTCCCCATGGGGCTCACACCCCCCTGTCACCCCAGGCCCCCCTGTCACCCCAGGCCCCCCTGCCTCCCCTCCGCAGGGTGCTCACCCCTCCCGTACCCCCAGACCCCGCTCGCACCCCTTCCCCAGGGTGCTGACACACCCCCCCCCGCCCCTGCACCCCCACGCCACGCCGCCCCTCACCCTGCCCCGGTCCCCACGGGCTCGCCGCCGCACTGCGCATTGCGTGCCGTGCGGCCCGGCCTTCCCCTAGAGACGCCGCAGCCGCCATCGTTGTTGAGGGCGCGCTGCGCCCGCCGGTGAGCCGCCCTCTTTGTGCCCGGCGCTGCCCCGCCCCTTGTGGGAGGCGGCGCCATCTTTGTGACGGGCAGCGCCCGCTTCCGGGGGCTGGGCATGTGCCTGGCGCTGCCCCGCCCCTTGTGGGAGGCGGCGCCATCTTTGTGACGGGCAGCGCCCGCTTCCGGGGGCTGGGCATGTGCCTGGCGCTGCCCCGCCCCTTGTGGGAGGCGGCGCCATCTTTGTTACGGGCAGCGCCCGGTTCCGGGGGCTGGGCACAGTGGGCGGTGAAGGGGACACACACTGGGGAGCAGCGGGGGATCACCCCTTCAGCTGAGCCCCCCCCCCCCCCCCCCCCGGCTCCTTGGGGTGCAGCCACCCCTCCAGGGTCCCCTGCAGCGCGGGGGGACACCCGGCCAGGCTGCAGCCCCAGCGGGGAGCATGCATGTGCACCCCACAGCCTGGGGGGTCCTGGGGGGCAATGAGTATTGTTGTGGTACTTCCCCCCCCCCCCCCCAAAAAAAAAAAAAAAAAAAAAAAAAAAAAGCCTTGATCCCCCCCAAACAAGTGTGTCCCCCACATCACCAGCTGCAAACCCTCCCCAGGCTTTGCACCCAGGTTTCCCACGGGGGTCCCGCGTGGGTACCAGCATCCCACTGCAACCAGCGCATCCCAGCTTGCAGACCTGGGGAGGGGGTGTCCCGGTTGTGCCGGGGGCAGTTTCCTGCCCCCGGCACAACCGGGACACCCCCTCCCCAGGTCTAAAATGGGGTGCTCAGGCAAGGAGGTGCCCACCACCCCACCCACGAGCCGTACCCACAGCCACCCACTGCCTCCATCACCTGACGCCGAACACAACCCGCCACCCGATTGGCAGAGCGAAGAGGTGTTTTATTCCCCCTCCCCACCACCACCACCTCCTTCTCCAAGCGGCTTAGATATCAATTTTTCTCTTTTTTTTTTTTTTTTTTTTTTTTTTTTTTTTCCCCCTCATTTTTTTTCCCTCCTCTGGAGGGTGTTTGCTATTTCCGAGCTGGCTGGGAGGATCCCAGTCACAGCAGCCGCAGGCAGCAGCGCGGCATCGCTGGGTACCACCGCACTCCCACCGGCATCCTCTGCCCTTCCCGCTCAACTCAGCCCCACCGGGGCTGCCTGCCCTGCCTTGCCTTGCCATCCCCTGCCCTGCCACCCCACCGGCATCCCACCGCCCCCCGGCAGCCCCCCGGCACGGCCAGGTAAGGGCCTCAGCAGCAAGCTGCTCCAAAGCCTGCAACCTCCCCATGGCATCTGCTGAGCCCTGGCGGGGGTTGCTTGGGGGACATGGGGTGCATGGGGACATGGGGACATGCTGGGGGGGCATCACCAGCCAGCTGCAAAGCTCCTGGTGTAGGACAAGGCAGGGTGAGAGCTGCTGCGCCACTGCCGGGTATGGGAGTGGGGCAGCGGGCTGGCATGCTGTCCCCAAAGCAGTGACCTTCTGCTCAGCCCAAGGGTGGTGGTGGTGGGGTGACCCCCCAGCTGGTGGGGTGGCGGGTGTCCGGTGGCTGCCTGGCACTGGGGGAAGCTGGGGGTGCTGGCTGTGGGGGCAAGCGACTGCCCTGCTGCGGGATGCTGATGTGCGCTGCACCGGCACCCCTGGGTCTGCGCACACGGCGGGGGGAGCGTGCCCACGGGTGGGGTGGGGGTGCCATGGGTGCCATGGGTGCCAAGTGGTGTTTGCACCAGCATGGCGGCGGTGGTTGCCATGCCGTGTGGTTGTGGGGGATGCGGGTGAGCCCAGGCGTGGGTGGCCGTGGGCACCCGTGTGTGAGCCACCATGGGGGCGTGAGGGGTGGCGGGGGCAATGGCAGCCCCACGGTGCCACAGCTTGGGTGGGCGCCCGCTGCAGCGCTGCCCGTCGAGCCCTGGGGTCCTGCAGCAAGCTGCAGGGTGGGGGGCACTCACACTCTCCCCCCCCCTCCAGCCTCCTCGCTGTGTCCCCCAGCTCCTGCGCCGTGGTGCCACCAATGGCATCCACCGTGCCCACGCATCCCCCAGCCCGGGGTGCAAAGCCCAGCCTGGGGGTGCAGGGGGGTGAGCACCTTGGGGAGGGGGTGTGAGTGGGGTAAGCACCTTGGGGAGGGGGTGTGAGTGTGTCCTGGGGGTGTGAGTGGGGTGAGCACCCTGGGGAGGGGGTGTGAGCGGGTCCTGGGGGTGTGAGTGGGGTGAGCACCCTGGGGAAGGGGGTGTGAGCGTGTCCTGGGGGTGTGAGTGGGGTAAGCACCTTGGGGAGGGGGTGTGAGCGGGTCCTGGGGGTGTGAGTGGGGTGAGCACCCTGGGGAGGGGGGTGTGAGTGGGGTGAGCACCCTGGGGAGGGGGTGTGAGCGGGTCCTGGGGGTGCAGGGGGCAAGCGCAGCCCCAGCTGCAGGGAAACTGAGGCACGGGGCGGCTGCGGGCCAGGGCAAAGGCAGATCCAGCTTTTCCAGTGCCAGCCGCCTGCATGCAACCCTCCCCTCTCCCAGCACTCCCTCCGCTCCCCTTGTTTTTCTTTCCCCACCCGGTATTGAGCAAACCCCGAAACACCCGCTGGCGACGAGCCGGGGCCCCGCGGCATCCCGGGGGAGCGGCCGGGGCCCCTGCTCAGCCCGATCGGGCTTGTTCCCTCTATCCCGCTGCCTGCTCCTGCCTGCGTTGCCTATTCCTGGCTGCCGGCCGCTTTTCCCACCCCGGTGCCATCTGCTCCGCCACGGGGCCCCCAGCGCGGGCGGCCTGGCAGCTGCCACCGTGGGCAGCGGGCACCCCCGCCGTGCTCAGCACCCCCACCGTGCTCAGCATCCCCCCCGCCACGCTCTGCCCGCAGGAGCTCAGCCCCTCTGGCCATGGAGCTGCTTTCCACCCCCAAAAATATCGAGATCAACAACATCACCTGCGATTCTTTCCGCATCTCCTGGGCCATGGAGAAGGGGGACCTGGAGAGGGTCACCCACTACTTCATCGACCTCAACAAGAAGGAGAACAAGAACTCCAACAAGTTCAAGCATCGGGTGAGCCTGGGGGGTGGTAGGGTGGGGGGCAGGGGGATGCAGGACCCCCAGCCTGGGGAGAGCAGAGGGGGGGTTGAGGGGGGAAACACGGTTCTAGCCCACTCCCACGCTGATTTGGGGTCAGATCACTCACTGGACATGGCTGGTGGAGGGGACTGGGATGGGGACTGAGGTGTGACGGACCCCCCCGCCCGAGCCGCCGCCGGGGAGCGGAGCTGCAAACAGCTCCCACTCCCCCTCCCCCTGGAAGCGAGTCACTAATTCAGGACGGTTTTAGCAGCGCGGTTGCCAGGGTGATGGTATTTAATGTTTAACATTTTTTTTTTCTCCTCCCCAATAATAAGGGGGGTGGGATTTTTTAATTTATTTTTTTTCCCCTGTGTCTCCCGACTTCAGCATCCACTGTTGCCACAGAAACGGCTCTGCACTGCAGTGCTGCTCGGTGGCCTACTGACACCCCGAGACGCTGCTGGCAGCCAGGGGTCCCCGAGACCCCCCGGGGGGCACCCTGTGCCCCCATCCCAGCTGTAGCTTTGCTGGGAGGTGTTTGGGGCAGGGGCTGGGGCCGGAGCAGGGTGGGCAGCAGGGGGTACGGCAGCAGGATGCTTTGGGGGTGTCTCGGTGCTGGGCACCCCAGTGGAGGCACTGGTGCGGGTATTTTGCAGCGTGTGTGGTACCCAGCAGCATCCCCTCAGCATCGGGCAGGGATGCGGGGTTGGGGGGGGTGGCGTCCTGCCTGACCCTCGTCCCTTGGCGCAGGATGTCCCCACCAAGCTGGTGGCCAAGGCGGTGCCGCTGCCCATGACGGTGCGGGGCCACTGGTTCCTGAGCCCCCGCACCGAGTACAGCGTGGCGGTGCAGACGGCCGTCAAGCAAAGCGATGGCGAGTACCTGGTGTCCGGCTGGAGCGAGACGGTGGAGTTTTGCACCGGGGGTGAGCGTGGTGGGGGCGGCTGGGAACCGGGAACCGGGAAGAGGACGGGGGCGATGCCGTGAGCTTGCGCAAGCCGGGCTGGTTGGAGCGGCAGCTGATGAGTGGGAGGCGGGAGGTGTGGGGAGCAGGAGCTGCGGGCAGGGATGGGCTGCCAGGGGGGATGGAGACTCCCTGATGGCCTTGTCCCCGTCCCCAGACTATGCCAAGGAGCACCTGGCCCAGCTGCAGGAGAAAGCCGAGCTGATCGCCGGCCGCATGCTGCGCTTCTCCGTCTTCTACCGCAACCAGCACAAGGAGTATTTCCAGCACGTCAGGTACCCCCGTCCCTGCTCCCCGCACAGGGCCACCCGCTCCTCGCTGGGTCCACGTCCCCTGACCCTGCCTGTGTGTGTGTGTGTGTCCCCTGTATGTCCCTCCTCCTCCTCCTCGCCCCGGTCCCCGCACGCAGGATGCACTGTGGGAACGTGATGAAGCCGTCGTTGAAGGACAACAGCGGCAGCCACGGTTCGCCCACCAGCGGCATGCTGCACGGCATCTTCTTCAGCTGCAACACCGAATTCAACACCGGGCAGCCCCCCCAGGACTCGCCCTACGGTCGTTACCGTTTCCAGATCCCGGCTCAACGTCTCTTCAACCCCAACACCAACCTCTACTTCGCGGACTTCTACTGCATGTACACCGCCTACCACTACGTCGTCCTGGTCCTGGCACCCAAGGGTTCCTCAGGAGACATCTTCTGCCGGGAGCGTCTACCCCAACTGGACATTTCCTCCAACAAGTTCCTGACGTGCTGCGTGGAGGAGGGTGAGCTGGTGTACCGCCATGCCCAGGACAGCATCCTGGAGGTCATATACACCGAGCCGGTGGACCTCAGCCTCGGCGTGCTGGGGGAGATCAGCGGGCACCAGCTGATGAGCCTCTCCACCGCCAACGCCAAAAAGGACCCCAGCTGCAAGACGTGCAACATCAGTGTGGGGCGTTAAGGCTGGGATGCGGGCAGGGACGGGGAGGGGGACAGGTGCCCGCCACGGGGGCTTCTCCCACGGACGCTGCTGGGTGGAGGAGCCGGATGGGTGTGGGGGACCCGGCCGGTGTAAATAGCGACGTTGCCTGTGCCCCTGCCCGCTCGAGGAAGGAGCCGGCGGGATGCTCGCCCAGCACGGAGGCAGAGCCCACGCCGCTCTGCGCCCCGAGGGGGGAGACCCTCCTCTCCTGGACTGGTTGACCAGCATCATCCTCGCTGGCGTGAGCCCCGTGCTCTGCCCTGCGCTACGCAGCCGCTGTGGGACCCCCTTCCTCTCCGGCATCCCCCCCGCATCCCCTGGCCCCCTGCTCCAGGGCTCGCCCCCCTGCCCAGTGATGCAGCACTCGGGGAGCCCTGGCCCTGCCAACTGGGGCTGGGGCTCCCCAGCCACCCCAGGGGGTTCAGCGAAGAGGCTGGAAGCACCCCCCCCCCCGGTTTCGAACTGCTCCCGGGGATGGAGGGGTGCTTGGGCAGGGACCCCCGCTCCCACCGGCACCGCTTGGGGGCTGCAGTCGTGGTGCACGTGTCCGCAGTGGTGTGGGGGACGTCGTGGCGTGTCCCCCGTGTCGTGCAGCGCTGTGTTTGCTCTCTGCTCTAGCCGTCGCTGTGCCGCCCAAACCCCCGGCCCCGCGGCCCAGCGGGCAGCCAGAGGAGCTGGGGTTGGGGGGGAACAGAGCTGAACCCCCCCACACCACCCCGTGTCTCCCCTCCGTCGCCCCCCGCATGAGCCGTCGGCAGCATGGTGCTTGCGTGCCGGCCCCCGCGGGCTGCCCGCTCCCCATCTCTGTGTATGCGATGCACGCTGTAACGGTAGAAGAGAACAACCTCCCCGACCCCGAGCATCCCTGTGCTGTGCTGGCGGTGTGTCAATAAACTGTGTGCGGTCGCCACCGGCCGTGTCACGCGCCTCTGTCCCCCCGTCCCCCCCCTCCCCCCCGCGGGACCTGGGGAAGTGGCTCCGGACCCCGGTTCAGCTCAAGGAAGGGGGGGGGACAGGGCTGGGATGGGGGGACAGGGTGGCACGGAGGGGTGCTGTGGCAGCGAGGCCACAGCCACAGCCACCCTCCTGCACTGGGACACCCACCAAAGCCTGGGTTCAGCACACCCTCGCCCATCACCGAGGCTGCAGACCCTTCTGGATGGAAAACCCTGGTGCCCGTCCCCATCCCGTCTGGGCACAGCCCCTGCCAGGGCATCCAAACTCCCCCTGGGCAACGCTTTCCACACCGACCCCATTGCACATCCCCAGCATCCCGCTGTGGACGGGGAGCGGAGCATCCCCAGTGCCCCAGGCGGGCCACCAGAACACCAGATGACAGAGGGGACGCAAAACCGTGTCCCCAAGCGGCAGCACAGCCGAGGCATGAGGGAGCATGGGGTGGACGGGGGGGCCCACGCCGCAGCCCACCAGCCATCTGCCGCTGGCTTGCTGTGGGTGCAGGGGGACAGCACGGTGTGGGGACGCGGGGGCAACACATGGCACCCACCCCCCCACCCCCCGTGCTGGGAAGGTGATGTGATGGGGGCTGGGATGCTCTTCCAGCTGGGCTCCGGTGCAAAACGAAGGTGTGGGGGCAGCACCTACCTGCCCAGCTGCCCAGAGTCCTGGGGGGAGCAGGCAGCTCCCTGCAGCGACAGAGCTCAGCACCCAGCACCCAGCACCCAGCACCCAGCACCCAGCACGGGACCCACCGCCCAGCCGTGCCGCCTGCCTTGGGGCAGCAGCTGATGACAATTAGCTGCCTGCACTGCTCCTTCAGCTGCTCCTTGGGCAGCCCCCAGGGTGGGGGTCTGCTGCAGGGTTCTGGGGTGCTCTTGCCCCCCGGCCCAACCCCGTTTTCCTCGGGGGAGGCTGGGGTGGAAGCAAAGAGGCTGGGGCTGCCCCCCGCCAAGTACAAGGGTATTTATTTCATCGGTACAAGAGAGAGACAGCACCTTCTGTGTGTTGGGCTCTTCCCGGTTACTGGTTTGTACATTCAGAGAGCTGCGGCCGGCTCGAGGAAGGGGAGCGGGTCCCGCTCAGCCCCCCCCCAGCGCCGGGGGGGCGGCTGCTGGCGGAGGGGACCCCCCCTCTGCCCTTGTGCCCATGGGCGCCCGAGCCCCGGGGCCCCGTACGAGCGTGTCTTGAGTGCTGAGGTTGGCTGTGTGCTCCTCCATGCAGTCTGTGCGGGGCAGTGCTCCCCGCTTCCTTCCTCCCTGCCCTCCTCCTCCTCCTCCTCCTCCTCCTCCTCCCCTGCCCGCGGGGGGGGCCAGGACCCCCGGCCCTCATTTCCTCGTGTGCAGCGTGTCCTGGAACTTGGTGCTGGTGTAGCGAAGGTGGAAACCCTTCTTGTTGATGGTGTCATCTGAGTGGAAGCGGATCATCACCGAGTCTCCGGCTGAGTAGACCTCCTCCGGGGGCTGCTGGGGTGAGGGAGAGGGGTGCTCAGAACCATGAGCATCCCCAGGATGGGGCAGGATTCACAACGGGGAGGGTGCAAAACCATTGCACCCCCATGTACCACCCCAAATATCCCCCCAGGGATTTCTCTGCACTGCTCTGGCTTGGCTCAGCTTCACCCATTGCCCCTGCAACCTCACATCTCTGCTCCCCCCCCCCCCGGACCACCCCATCGTTCCCCCCACCCCCAGCTCACCCCGGACCCGCAGAAGCGACCGAGGCGCGGGGCTGTCCCGTCGTAGCCGTCGAAGAGCTCCATGTAGTCGTAGCCGCAGTCGGCTTCTTCCTCGATCTCGAAGGTCTGGAAGATGAGCTCCACGCCGTAGCCCTCCTCGGCCATGATCACCCACTCGCAGTCCGAGCCCCCCGGGTAGTTGTTATCCCCAAATTGTGCGTGTGAATACAAGTCCTTGGTCTTCACCTCAGCACGGACCTGGCCCCCGCACACTGGGGGAGAAGCCAACAGCGGCGGGGGGTGGGTGGGTGATTTAGGAGGGTCCGCGGTCTCCCCCCACCCCAGCACCAGGTTTCCCCAGCCCCACGGTGGTACCTGTGGTGTGGGTAGCTTCGAAACCCTTCTTCTGGACGGAGTTATCGGAGACAAACTTGAGGAACATCTTGTTGCCCGAGGAGATGAGGGGCTCAGGCTCTTTGGCTCCACAGAAGCGGCCGAGCGCTGGGGCTTTGGCATCCTTGCCGTCGTAGATCTCCAGGTGGTCGTAGGCGCATTCCTGCTGCGCTTCCACATCCAGCTCCGAGAAGGTCTGCGGAGGCGACGGCCGAGCCGCTGGCACCCAGCGGGGCTCGCTGGACGGGACCCCCTGGTGCTGCCCACCCCCCTGGGACCCCCTCCATCCCTACCAGCTTGATGCGGTGCCCCGGCGTGGTGCTGATGGCCCAGGTGCACTCCTTCTTGCTGGGGTATTTATCAGGCCAGTTGGGGCTGGTGATGGTCCCCGAGATGGATGTCACCTTATGGTCGCAGCCGGCTGCAGGGACAGCGATGGGGTCATGGGTGCATGGGAAGGGGGGGTCCTGCTTGGGGACAGGGAGGGGGTCTGGGGTGCAGACCCACCTTCCTTGCAGTCGTGCTTGTTGTCGTGCAGCACGAAGCCGCTGCGGCACTGGCACTCGTAGCTGCCGAAGGAGTTGAGGCACTCGTGCTGGCAGCCCCCGTTGTTCTTGGAGCACTCATCCTTGTCTGCCGAGAGAGCAGAGGGACCGCGGCTGAGCGGGGTGGGAGGGCGCAGCCACCACCATCCCGGCACGGCACAGCCCTGCCCGCTGCGTGCCGGTCCCCAGCCCCACGCCGCTGCCCTCCGGGGAGCAACCAGCCAAGCAAGCGCCTACGGCCAGCAGCAAGCAGATCCACCGTCCCTCCTTGCCCGAGCCCGGGCAGCCCCCACGGGTGGGTGGGATGGGTCCTCCTCTCCATGGGCTCACCCACGGGCACAACCATTACCTGCTTAGGGTACGGATGGGGAAGGCAGAAAAAACACACAGTGACAACCAAAGATGCACAAGAAAGACCAGGACGCGGGTGTCCCTCTTTACTCATCGATAGAGAAATGTCACAGACACGGTAAAAATCGGGAAAAAAAAGAACCACAAGGTCAGCTGGTCAATGACAAAAACAACGGGGATGGGGGTAAAACCAAAAAAAAAAAAAAAAATTTTCCAAAAAAAATTAAAAATAAGGCCAACAACCAGTTCTGTCAAGCAAGGGGGTGCCGGGGCTGGCGGCACGGCTCGGCTCGGCCCCGGTGTGCTCCCCACGGCACCCGGGACCGCGGCGTTCCTGAGAAAGATGGAGAGGACGGGATGGCTCAGGAGGGGCCCCGCGGCCGCTTCTGCAGGCGAAACTTCAGGCCGGGTGGGCGAGATTTCGGGGGCTGCAGCTGCTGCTTCTTCTCTGCAAAGAGAGAGGGAGAAAGGCGGGAGCGATGGGGGAGTGGGGGGCGGGTGGGGGGCGGTGGGGGCGGCGGGCATGCAGAGCGGCAGCCGGGGAAGCAAGGCAGCGGAGGGGACCCCCGCGAGCCCCTCGTGCAGCTGGGGCTCAGCGGCGAGCGGCTCTGTGGGGAGGAAGAGGAGGAGGAGGAGGCGGCAGTATGGTTGGCCCTGGGAGGATGAGGATGGGCTTCGGGTGGGTTCCTGGGGGTGGCCGGGCTGGGGGAGGCACGGGAACGGCAGCGGAGGGGTTCGGGCTCGCCCGGAGCAAGGTGCCCCCCTGGGCTGGCCCGTACTTACCTCCCAGTGCCCACCACCTGCCTGAGGTCCCTATGGCCGGCGTCTCGGGGCTCACCAGCCCCCCCCCTCCCCCCGAGCCCCCGCGTTGGGGCCAGGGTGGGATGCTCCATGGCCCATCGCCGCCTCCTTACTCCCCCCTCCCCATGGGGCGATGGTTTGGGGAGTGGGCAGCGGCAGGGGGGGGAAGCCAGCAGCAAGCGGGGCACCAGCCACCCCAGCATCCCTCTCCGAACTCATAGCGATGCTGGAGAAGAGCATCCCTCCTGGAGCCAGCAGCAGCAGCGAGGGGGGGTCCTGCCCCAGCCCCCCAGCCCCTCGGGGCAGCCCCAAGCCCCGCGGCCGCCTCTCAACCGGAGGCTGTAACCTGACGTCTCCTAGGTCTGAGAGAGGAAGCGAGGCGGAAAGGCTCGTTTGGGGATGGGAAGGGGCTTCGGATGGGCCGGGTGGGCTCAGAGCAGCTCCCAGCACCGGGGGAAGCGAGCGCGGCATCACCCCGCCGGCAGGACGGAGGGAGGCCTGGGCGGGTGAGACAAGAGCGGAGAGAGTTGGCAAAGGAAAGAAGCCCACCGGGTCGGTGTCTTTAGCAATCCTTTATTCTAACCAGCTTGCTCGCCGCGACCCGGCATTGCCGTGCGCTCACCGTTATCCCGGCGTGCATCCGATGGCTCCGGGCTGCTCACCGCCCCCGCAGCCCCCCACCTGCACCTATCACCCCGCTACGGACCCCCCGTGCACCAGGACTCGGTGGAGAGCCGGGGGGACGTACCTGGGTGCCGACACCGTGGTGGATTCCCGGGCGAACGCATCCTTACGCGCAAGCCGATGGGGAGCCGGCTGCTGCCTCCCATCGCCCCGGCCCGCGAAGAGGAGGAGGAGGAGGAGGAAGAGGAAGGGGCCACATCTTCATCGGGGGAAAACGGGTGCCCGGGCGGCCAGGCTGCCCGTGGCACCGAGGGGCAGGGCTCGGTGGCTGTCCGGGGAAGGGGCGCAGAGACCCTCCGCGGCTAAAAAGGAGCCGCACGGGAGATGCTTTGCCCAGGACCGGCCGGGAGAGACCCCTGGGGGGGGACCGGAGGAGGGACCCTGGTGTGGCCGAGTCCTCCAGCGTGGTCCTGCTGCCAGGAAAGCCCGAGACCTGAACGGGGAGAGGCAGAGAGGGGGTTTGGTGGTTCAGGATAGGTGCAGCCCCCATGGGACCACCAGACATCCCAGTGAGAGAAGAAAGGCAAAGGGGAGAGGGAAGGAGCCCGAAGCATGGTGAGGGGATACTCACCCGGCTGCCCCCTGGTCCCGCTGCCACTCGGCCGCTGGGCTTTCCCGAGGTCTCGCTTTGCTGGAGGGTGCCAGCTCCCGACGGCTGGGCCCCGCTGGGCCACCTTACTTGCCTTGGTTTTAATTAAAAAAATAAAGCAAAGACACTCTACCCCCGGCCCGCGGGTCTCTGCCGCTCTGGCCAGTGGCCGGGCTGCCTTGGGGAACCCCGAGGACTCCTGGGGGTGCCGGGTTCTGCCGCTGAGCAGCCACGCTTGCCCCTCAAAAATGGCCTCGACGGGGCCAAAAAGCAGCAGGTGGTGCAAGGCATCGGTGGTCCGACCCAGCCCAGCCCAGGAGGTGCTGTCGGTTGTTCATGGCGGGGCTGACGTCCAGGGCATCGCACCGTGCCGAGGGGGACCCTCTCTTGCAGGAGGGTCCCACGGCAGCCCCCCAGCCTGGGGACCAGCCCTGGGTGATGCTTGGCCACGGCCAGCGGTGCGTTTCACTCCGTGTCCCCATCCCTACCCAACCCAAGACCCAGCCGAAGGTGACACCATCTCCTGGCGGGGTGGCCCAGGAGATGCGAGAGGACCAGAGAACAGACAGGGAGAGGCAGGTAATGGTTTTCGGGAGGAGGGACCACTCCAGAGACCTGAGACGTGGTGGTGGCCGGGTGCCGCTATCCCCCCCCCGCCGGTGGTGGCCGGGATGCGGAGCATCCTGCCCAGGAAGCAGAGGAAGCCCGTGGCCGTGCAGCGTAGCGGGGTGTAGCAGCGCAGCAGGCAGCAGAGCGGGGCATCGCCGCCCTCCCCATGGCAGTGCTGCCCGAGGGGTGCAGTGCCCGGCCCACGGTGGGGCTGGGGGGACAGAGAGCTGCTCCCCCCTGGCCAGCGCTGGCCCCTCCAGGGCTAAGTGCATCCCAGTCCCCAGCGCATCCCCCCCTGCCCCTGCGGATGCAGCTGGAGCCCAGCACCCACCGGTCATTTGGGGACCCCCCAGGAGCACCCCAGCATCTGAAGTAGAACCCAATTGCTCTCCAAAAGAGGGGAAAAGCCCCAAAAGGCAGCAAAACGTGCTGCCAGCCAGGCTGCCAGAGGCTCGGAGGGGTTCAGACCCCGCAGGGCAACGACCCAGGGATCACCCTGCCACCGGGCTGGGACCGGGGGCTGCACCCCCTGGCGCGGGCAAGGACAGGCGTTAGCGGTGGTTTGGGGGCGCAGGGAGGGTCAGCTTGGTGAGGGAGGGCAGGGGACGCCCGTGCCAGGGCCGGGCGGCTCTACCTGAGAAGAAATGGGCTTTGAAGCCCTTTTTGGAGACGGTGTTGTCGGACTTGAACTCGATCCTCATGTTGTTGTACTGGGAGGTGATGACGTCCGGCTTCTCGGCGCCGCAGAACTTGCCGTGCAGCTTGGAGTCGGCGGTCAGCCCGCTGCGCACCTCCACGAAGTCGTATTTGCAGACCTGCGGGGTGCAAGGGCTGGGGGACACGGGGCTGGCGGCACGGCCGTGCCACCCCGCGAGCCACCAGCAGCATCGGGGGACACGCACGGCGGAGAGGGGCTGCTCCCCGGCTGACTCACGTCATTGCCCTCAGTCTCAAAGAAGTCAAACTGCAGGGAGATGCGGTACTGGGTGGGGGCCACCAATTGCCAGATGCAGTTCTTGTTGGGGGGGTACTCCTTGGGCCACCCCGGGCTGGTGATGGAGCCGTTGAGCTTGGTGAGGAACCCTCCGCAGGCGGCTGCAGGGCGGGAGGCACCCAGCATCCATCACGTCCCCGGGGGGGGGGTCCCTGGGATTAGGGATGCTGCCTGGGGTGGGGGTGGGGGTGGGGGGGGGGGTGGCGGGGGGATGCTCACCCTCGCAGCGGCGTTTGTCAGAGGCCAGCTCGTAGCCGGGGTCGCAGGCGCACTTGTAGCTGCCCAGGGTGTTGACGCAGCGCTGCTCGCAGCCGCCGTTATTGGGACGCGAGCACTCATCCACCTCTGGGCAGGGACAAGGGGGCTGAGCGGGCAGGCAGGGCTGCTGCCCCCTCCCCGCCCCCCCCGCCCCCGCTGCCCCCCCGGCGCATCTCCTACCTTTGAAGAAGTTGACGGCGAAGCCCGCCTTGTTGATGGAACCGTCGGAGACGAATTTCATCCAGAGCTTGTTGGAGGTGCTCTTGATGTCGTCCGGTTTGTCGTAGCCGCAGTAGCGCCCGATGAGGCTGCTCGACTCGCCGCTGCCGTCCCGGATCTCCAGGTAGTCGTAGGCGCAGCTATCGTGCCTCTCGATCTGCCAGGCAGGGGGACACCGTCTTGGCCCCAGCACCCCCAAACTCTGCCCAGCCCCTTCCCTTATGCCCACGCTCTCAGACCCACGCACCCACCGGCCCAGGGAGCCAGCCCGCTGCATGGGGAAACTGAGGCACAGAGGCGGTGGGGAGGGACGTGGGTAGCCGGGCAGCAGCAGCCCCACGCCTGTCCCGTGGGGTGCGTTGGGTCGGGGGGGTGATGCTGGGGAGATTTTCCCTTCCCACCCCAGGGAAGTGGGGGGACTGGTGCGGTGTGTGTGTGTGGGGGATGCTTGCCCACCTCGAAGGACTGGAAGGTCAAGCCCACGTGGAAGCCCTCGGAGACGGTGATCTTCCAGACGCACACCTTGCTGGGCCGGTAGTCATCGGGGTAGTTGGGGGACTGGATGTGCCCATTGTCCTTCTTCACGTCCCCCCCACAGATGGCTGGAAAAGGGAGAAGAAGCTGCTTGAGCCCCCCTTGCCCCACCGCCGGCCCCGTTGCCCCCTCCCTGCCCGCCCCTACCTTCATAGACGGCAAAGAAGCCTTTGCCCACCCAGTTGCTGCTGCTTCGAAACTCAACCCAGAGGCGGCTGTCGGTGGAGATGATGGGCTCGGGCAGCTTGTTCCCGCAGAACCTGCCTGGGGATGAAGGTGTGCTGGGCTGCCGCTGGCTGGGCACCCTCCTCTTCCTCGCCACCACATCCCAGTCCCCCCCAGCACCCCTTGCCAGCATCCTAAAGGGAAAGCGCTGCTTCTCCCCCCGCTCCCCTCCGGCTTGTCTGGCTGTTTCACAGAACGTGGTTATTTCAGAGTGCGGGGTCAGCTGGGATTTGGGGAACGTCCAGCTCAAGGGGACGGGATGAGATACTGGCATCTCCCTGGGGAGAGACGTGCTGGCCGACTGGGGTTTTCACCAGTTTCACTGGTGTGGGCGAGCAAACCGGGAGCCCCTTTCACCCTCAGAACCCCTCCGGGGCCAGCTCCCCCCGCCCCAGGGCTTTGGCACACGACAGTCGGGCAGGGATACAGGCGGAGGGGAGCCCCTCACCCCGCTGCCTGCACCCGGAGCATCCCCGCAGGGCAGAGGTGAGGGCAGCGGGCAGGCAGCGGGGCAGGCAGTGCCGGCCGGCCAGGCTAACAGCTCCCGGTTGGTTACCTCGCAGCGTGGCCTTTCTCCAGAACCCGTCTCTCACCTCCACGTAGTCGTACCAGCACAGCCGGCTTCGGTAGAGGTCCAGGGTGGTGAAGTTCAGGATGATCTAAGGTTGCGGAGGAAGAAAAACGTGGGGTGAGCCCCCTCCCCGCGCCCTGCGGGGTCTCCGTCTGCCAGAGTGCAGTGCTGGGTGCCAGCGGTCCAGATGGCCCCTGGACCCACTCTGCGGCAATGCCCGGCAGCATCCTGGACCGCGGTGAGGCAGCGGGATGCTGGGGTTAGGGACACTCCAAAGAAAGGATGGGAGATGGGGCAGGGAGGGAGAGGAGGAGGGCCGGGAGGAGGTGGGGTGCCTCGGCGCTGCGCCAGCAGCTGGTACCTTCTCTCCGGGGGTGACGGAGATCCTCCAGACGCAGTGCATGTGGGCAGAGTATCCGTTGGGGAACTCAGGGGAGGAGAAGTTGCCCTGGCTGTCCTGGAGTGTCTCCCCGCAGGCTGCAAAGGGGGGAAAAGCAGGGGTCAGACCCCCGGGAAGCCCCCGGCATCGGGATGGGCAGCGTCGGGTTTGGACCAGCCGCTTCGCCCTTTCGCCACCCACATCCTCATCCCCTAGGACCGCTCTGCCAAAAAGCCCCATCGCCGCCCCGCTGCAGCAACCCCCAAAAGCCCCAAACCTCACTGGCGCGGCCGGCGATGCCCCCAGCTCCCCAGCATCCCCTCGCAAACACTGCGCCCCCCTCCCAGCCGCCGACCCCCGGGGGCAGGATCCATCCCATGGCCCCCCCCGTGCCCTGCCACGCCGCGGGGGCCCGGCTCGCCGCCTGGGCTCTGGGCAGGTTTACGCAGCCGTGGCTGGATCCGACCCAGCGCTGCCATCTGGAAGCCACATGACGCCGCGGCCACGGCACACGGCGCTTCGCTCCGGCTGTCGCGGGGCCAAGGCAGCCGCCCCCCACCTCCCGCTCGGGGGGCCGCGAGATGAAAGGTGAAATGTTAAAAAACAGGCAGCTTGAAACCTGGGCTCGTTGCCTTTTTTCCCTCCTGGCTTTACAGTGGAAACAAAGGGAAGGGAAAGCCAGAGTTGCAGAGGGGCTTTTTGCTTTTGGGCTTCTTTTTTCGGGCTTTCTTTTTTTTTTTTTTTTGCCCCCCCTCTCCGAGCTAATCGCTTTTCCTGCTTGTGCTCATAGTCCTGCTCCTTGAACGCGGCACGGCCGGCTGCTGGGGCCCCTCACAAAGGCGTCCCTCTTCCAGGCTGCTAATTAGTTGCTGGAATTAAGCAGGAGTGTGTGGGAGCCAAACTCCTTGCAGATGTTGCCGGTACAGTCCCGGAGCCCACGCCTGCAGCCGAGGGACTCCGTGCCAGTCTCCCCAGTGCCCAGGGCAATGCTGTTCCACATGAGCCACGGTCCGCAGCACCGTTCAAGGTGCCAAAACGTGCACCGGCCATGCCCACCATCCCTCGGCCCTGGGATGGGTGCGGTGGGACCGTACTGTCCCATCCCACGGGTAACAGCCCTGCATAATGCCCGGCCCTGCCTCATCCAAAACCTTCGGGCTGTTGGGGTGGGTCAGAGGATGCTCTTGGGGGATGGTCTCTAAGGATGCTTTGCTCTCGGAAGACGCTCTGTTGTCAGAGGATGCTCTCAGGGGATGCTCTGCTCTTGGAGGATGCTCTTTGGGGGATGCTCTAGGGGGGATGCTTTTTTCTTGGAGGAGCGGGAGGAGAGGGCAGCTGAGGATGCCCTTGGTCATGGGAGCAGAGCCCCATGGCTCACCGAGGTCTTGCATTTGGCTTCTGCTCACAAACACCCCAGAAAAGTGCCACGGATGGAGAAAGGCAACTTTTGTGGTCCTTGCAGGGGGTCTGATGGTGAGGAAGACCCCAAAGAGCATTGTTCCACTGGAAACAGGAGCTGCACCCAGGGTGATGCTTTCCTTGTCAGTTCTTGGGGTGAAAGCGGAGTCATTCCCCGGGAGGCACGGCCTCGTGCACGCTGACCCCAGGTTGATCAGCCTGGTGGCCGCTGCAGCCCCCCAGCAGTGACAGACCACCCCGGCCCGGGGCCTGGCAGAGCCGTCCCGGTGGCACTCACCCGGGCAGCGGTAGAGCTTGCGGGCCTGGGCGATGTCCCCTTTGCTCAGACGCGTCCGCTGGCCGATGGCAGGTCGGACCCCGTTCACGTCGTACTTGGGCAGGATGGTGTCCAGGAAGATGCCCCTAAGGGCGAGAGCAGGCAGAGGCTGAGCAGCGGCTGGGAAGCACCGGCTTGTGGCTGCTCCCTGAAGGATGCTAAAAACAGCCTGGCTAATTAAGGCCTGCAGGCCGGTGAGTCAGCGGGGACGTGTCCCTGCCAGAGGTGACCGCGGGGACAGCATCCACCCTGCCCTGCAAAGGGATTCCATGGGGCTTCATCCTGCCCGGCATGCTGTGGCACGGTGCTGCTGGAGACGGGAGCCTTGCACCACAGGCATTAACTCCATGCAAGCTGCTAACCTGCCACCGTCCCTCGGGGCTGGGGACCCTGTGCCACCTTCCCTTGGGGCTGGGGACCCTGTGCCACCTTCCCTTGGGGCTGGGGACCCTGGGTCACCTTCCCTTGGGGCTGGGGACCCTGTGCCATCATCCCTTGGGGCTGGGGATCCCACACTACTGTTACTTGGGGCTGGGGACCCTGTGCCACCTTCCTTCAGGGCTGGGGACCCTGTGACACCATCCCTTGGGGCTTGGGACCCCATGCCGCCATCCCTTGGGGCTGGGAACCCTGTGCCACCATCCCTCAGGGATGGGGACCCTGTGCCACCTTCCCTTGGGGCTGAGGACCCTGTGCCACCTTCCCTTGGGGCTGGGGACCCTGTGCCACCATCCCTTGGGGCTGGGGACCCCACACTACTGTTACTTGGGGCTGGGAACCCTGTGCCACCTTCCTTCAGGGCTGGGGACCCTGTGACACCATCCCTTGGGGCGTGGGACCCCATGCCACCATCCCTTGGGGCTGGGAACCCTGTGCCACCATCCCTCAGGGCTGGGGACCCTGTGCCACCTTCCCTTGGGGCTGGGGACCCTGTGTCACCATCCCTTGGGGCTGGGGACCCTGTGCCACCATCCCTTGGGGCTGGGGACCCTGTGTCACCATCCCTTGGGGATGGCGTCCCTGTGCCACCATCCCTTGGGGCTGGGGACCCCACACTACTGTTACTTGGGGCTGGGAACCCTGTGCCACCTTCCTTCAGGGCTGGGGACCCTGTGACACCATCCCTTGGGGCTTGGGACCCCATGCCACCATCCCTTGGGGCTGGGAACCCTGTGCCACCATCCCTCAGGGATGGGGACCCTGTGACACCTTCCTTCAGGGCTGGGGACCCTGTGACACCATCCCTTGGGGCTTGGGACCCCATGCCACCATCCCTTGGGGCTGGGAACCCTGTGCCACCATCCCTCAGGGATGGGAACCCTGTGCCACCATTCCTCGGGGCTGGGGACCCCATGCCACTGTCCCTCGGGGCTGGGGACCCTGTGCCACCTTCCTTCGGGGTCGGGGACTCTGTGCCACCATCCCTTGGGGCTGGGGACCCCACACCACTGTCACTCAGGGCTGGGGACCCTGTGCCACCTTCCTTCGGGGTTGGGGACCCTGTGCCACCATCCCTTGGGGCTGGGGACCCCATGCCACTGTCCCTCGGGGCTGGGGACCCTGTGCCACCTTCCTTCGGGGTTGGGGACCCTGTGCCACCATCCCTTGGGGCTGGGGACCCCACACCACTGTCACTCAGGGCTGGGGACCCTGTGCCACCTTCCTTCGGGGTTGGGGACCCTGTGCCACCATCCCTTGGGGCTGGGGACCCCACACCACTGTCACTCAGGGCTGGGGACCCTGTGCCACCGTTCCTTGGGGCTGGGGACCCCATGCCACTGTCCCTTGGGGCTGGGGACCCTGTGTCACCTTCCTTCGGGGTTGGGGACCCTGTGCCACCATCCCTTGGGGCTGGGGACCCCACACCACTGTCACTCAGGGCTGGGGACCCTGTGCCACCTTCCTTCGGGGTTGGGGACCCTGTGCCACCATCCCTTGGGGCTGTGGACCCCACACTACTGTCACTCAGGGCTGGGGACTCTGTGCCACCGTTCCTTGGGGCTGGGGACCCCATGCCACTGTCCCTCGGGGCTGGGGACCCTGTGCCACCTTCCTTCAGGGCTGGGGACCCTGTGACACCGTCCCTTGGGGCTGGGGACCCCGTGCCACCATCCCTTGGGGCTGGGAACCCTGTGCCACCATCCCTCAGGGATGGGGACCCTGTGCCACCTTCCTTCGGGGTTGGGGACCCTGTGCCACCATCCCTTGGGGCTGGGG
Organism: Falco naumanni; assembly: GCF_017639655.2. Classification (NCBI taxonomy): domain Eukaryota; kingdom Metazoa; phylum Chordata; class Aves; order Falconiformes; family Falconidae; genus Falco; species Falco naumanni. Next base: position 3,988,960 of record NC_054072.1, read on the forward strand.
ACCCCACACCACTGTCACTCAGGGCTGGGGACCCTGTGCCACCTTCCTTCGGGGTTGGGGACCCTGTGCCACCATCCCTTGGGGCTGGGGACCCCACACTACTGTCACTCAGGGCTGGGGACTCTGTGCCACCGTTCCTTGGGGCTGGGGACCCCATGCCACTGTCCCTCGGGGCTGGGGACCCTGTGCCACCTTCCTTCAGGGCTGGGGACCCTGTGACACCGTCCCTTGGGGCTTGGGACCCCGTGCCACCATCCCTTGGGGCTGGGAACCCTGTGCCACCATCCCTCAGGGATGGGGACCCTGTGCCACCTTCCTTCGGGGTTGGGGACCCTGTGCCACCATCCCTTGGGGCTGGGGACCCCACACCACTGTCACTCAGGGCTGGGGACCCTGTGCCACCTTCCTTCGGGGTTGGGGACCCTGTGCCACCATCCCTTGGGGCTGGGGACCCCACACCACTGTCACTCAGGGCTGGGGACCCTGTGCCACCTTCCTTCGGGGTTGGGGACCCTGTGCCACCATCCCTTGGGGCTGGGGACCCCACACTACTGTCACTCAGGGCTGGGGACTCTGTGCCACCGTTCCTTGGGGCTGGGGACCCCATGCCACTGTCCCTCGGGGCTGGGGACCCTGTGCCACCTTCCTTCAGGGCTGGGGACCCTGTGACACCGTCCCTTGGGGCTTGGGACCCCGTGCCACCATCCCTTGGGGCTGGGAACCCTGTGCCACCATCCCTCAGGGATGGGGACCCTGTGCCACCTTCCTTCGGGGTTGGGGACCCTGTGCCACCATCCCTTGGGGCTGGGGACCCCACACCACTGTCACTCAGGGCTGGGGACCCTGTGCCACCTTCCTTCGGGGTTGGGGACCCTGTGCCACCATCCCTTGGGGCTGGGGACCCCACACTACTGTCACTCAGGGCTGGGGACACTGTGCCACCTTCCTTTGGGGTTGGGGACCCCACACCCCTGTCACTCAGGGCTGGGGACTCTGTGCCACCGTTCCTTGGGGCTGGGGACCCCATGCCACTGTCCCTCGGGGCTGGGGACCCTGTGCCACCTTCCTTCGGGGTTGGGGACCCTGTGCCACCTTCCTTCGGGGTTGGGGACCCTGTGCCACCATCCCTTGGGGCTGGGGACCCCGTCCACTGTCACCAGCGCTGCAGGGAGGACGGGGACGTGCGGGCGAGCCACCCCAGCCACATACCTGGAGAAGGTGTTCCTGGCGTAGTGCATGATGCTGTCGAAATCGTACGTCTCACCCAGCGACTCCACCTCCTCCGGCTCCATCTTCAAGAAGTTGTACTCCTGCCCTGCGGAGGCAGGAGGGAAGGGGACACCGTCAGAGGGGACCCCGGCTTTGGCAGCGCCCCATGGCAGGGAGGAAGAGGAGGAGGAGGAGGAGGAGGGAGGCTGGTCCTTACCTGGCTGGATGTTCTCCCGGATGATGGAGACATGGTCGTCCCGGTCGGGGCGTGTGTGCTCGTGCCAAAACCCGATGACGTGGCCCAGCTCATGCACCACGATGCCGAATTTGTCACAGTTTTTGCCGATGGAGATGGCCTGGGGTCCCCCTCCTCGGCGGCCCACATAGGAACAGCACCTGGGGGGGGAGATGGGGGGCACCAGGTGGATCAGTGGGATACCCCTGGGCCGTGGCCATCTCGGCGCTTCCCGGGTAAAGACATGACTGAGGGTGGGCGCATGAGCCCCCCTGGTCCCGTGCGGTGTGGACGCATCCCGGCTGCCTCAGCCGGCTGGAAGCTTCAGCAGCGCTGCCCACGCAGCAAGCTCCATGCCTCCAACCCCAGCTCTGCCTGCAAACTGGGAGAGCTCGGCTCCTGCCCCCAGGCTGCCTAGCAGGGCACGGCGCAGCGTGGCACGGCTGCGGGCAGCCCCGGCACCCCAGGATGCTGCTGCCACGGGTGCCCATCCTGCACCCAGGATGGCCTCCTGCCCGTGCCCAGCTGCTCGGCTGGTCCGTGCCGGATCCAGGCTCAGGGTTCGCGCCCGTGCCGGGGCGCAGGCCGGCACCCCCCGCCGCCATGCACAGCCTGTTCCAGGGGAAAGCCTCCTCCTAACCACCATCTGCTTGGCTGGGGCTGTGCCCTGACGCGTGAAGACGCTGAGCTCTTCCAAACCCCTGTTTCCTTTGGCATCAGCCCCGCTGCAAGCCCGGGCTGGTGCCGCGCCACCGACCTCAGCCCCCAGCCCGGGGTGACGACTGCCACAGCTCCCAGAGCTCCTGTGTCCCTGCCACCCGCAGGGACCGGACCCCAGGGACGGGTCCCCTTCGCGCCCCAGCCCTCCGCGAATCCCAGTGGCTTGAGGGCCAGCCGGTTAGCACCACGCACGCGCCGACACGGGCGTTTTGGTGCCAAGGCACGGCAGCCAGACATGCTAATTACTGCTCCCACGAGCCGCCACGCTCCCTCCTTGCAAAAGCCATGGGACAGGGTGGTCCCGGTGCCTGGGACCCCCCCTCCAACATACCCACAGGGCCGGTAAGTGAAGACGATGTAGCTGTCCTCGTCGTTGCGCTCCAGGAAGGTGACGCAGGTGTGCTTCTCCCAGTGCCGCATCGCCTGCCGGAAGATGGCTCGCTGGCTGCCTGCAGGAGGGGGCGGCGGGGGCCATCAGCCCGGCGTGGGGAAACTGAGGCACGCCGGGGATGGAGCATCCCCCCCCGGCTCGCCTGCACTCACCGCTGAAGTTGCCGCTGATCACGTAGGGGATGACCCCGTCTGGCCACACTCGCTCCGGCCGGGATGTGGCAGCACGGCGGCTGCGTGCCTGCTGCTGGCCCCGGCTGCGCCGTTGGTGGCCCGGCCGCCGGCTGGCACTGGTGGCATTGCTGCCTGTGGGGGTGGGGGGGGTGGGGGGTGAGCGCAGGCAGCCCCCGGGGATGGAGGTGGTTGGGAGGGCTGGGGCTGCGGTGGTACCTGAGGAGTTGGTGGGCAGGTGCGTGATGGTGTGGCGTGCCAGGTCCACCACCCGGTCCACCTGGAAGAGCTTCAGGTCCTCCTCATCCAGGGCGATGTCTCCCAGGAAGGCAGCTGGGGAGGCGGCGGGGAGGAGGTGTAACCCCCCACGCCTATGCCGGGGGACCCCAAACCCCACCAGGGCTGGGGTTCCCAAGCCCAGCCCTTCCGCAAGCCGCTGAACAGGAAGGGAAGCCCTTCCTCCTCCTCCTCCTCCTCCTCCTCCTCCCTCTTTCCTTCAGCTGGGGGCTGGGAGGGAAGCGAGCGTGGTGCCAGCCGGGCTCCCCCACTCCCCAGCCCGCCACCGTGTCGGCTCTCCCAGCAGCTGGAGCCAGCCCCACGCTGACATCTGGTTTGCATAAAGCCCGGTCCATCACTTTTTAGGGTTTCTGTTATTATTTGTGTTGCAAAAGTGATTTTTTTCTTCCTTTCCCTGCCCACCGCCACCCCCAACCCCCCCCCGCTTTGTAAAACCCAACACTGGGCTCGGGACCCCCCTCCTGCCCCCCAGCCCGGTGTGAGCTCCAGCAACCCCCGGGATGCTCCGATGACCTCCGAGTCATCTGCCACCACGAAGTGAAGCCGTATGGCCCGGGAAGCTCCGGCTGCGCCCAGCACCCACAGGAACGGAGCCAGCCGAGGGGCGTCCGTCTGTCCGTCCATCTGCCGGGGCCAGGAGCCCCTCCAGCACCGCTCTGCCAAAGCTCCCGCGGGGCCGGGGCAGCAGAGATGCTTCAGCGTCACAGGGCTGGAGGACATAACCCTGCACAGCCCTTCCTCCTCCTCCTCCTCTTCCTCCCACCCTGCTCTCTGCCCTCCCGCTCGCCACGGCTTCGCTGTGAGTCAACGCTGCAGGACGCGGCTCCCGGCTTCGGCACTTGGCCGGCGCTGAGCCCCGGGGACCCGGCTTTTGCGGAAACGCCGCGGCTTGAGCACGAGGGCTGGCTGAGGTCATGGCGTGCCACCGCGCCAGCACCGGCACAGAGGCTCTGGATGTGGCCGCTGTGGGGTGGAGCTGGGTTTCTCACCCCGGGTTTGTGGGTAGATGGGGCCAATGGGTGGTCCTGGGCACCCCCTGCCCTCGCCAGCCCATGGGGAAGGGCAGGGAATCGGCAGCAGTGGGGAGCGGGGTGGCTGGACCAGCGCAGGGGTTGATGGAGAGCGGTGCCAAGTTCGTGCTCCAAGCAATTAGCAAGTGGATCCCAAAAGAGCCACTAATTATGAAAACAAGATGGGACAATTAGGATAACCCTGACAGGTCCAAAACAACCAACACGGGGGGGCCAGAGGAACAGCCTGGGCACCCCGGTGCGGCCGGACCCTGCGCCTCTGCACGGCACCGAGCCCAAACCCTGCTCTGGCAGCAGCGTGGAGTGCTTTGGGGTGAAAAAAGCCACGTTTTGGGTCTGTCCCCAGCACCGGCGGGGCGGTGGGTGCATCCCAGCAGAAGCAGCTCTGGGGTGGAGAGCAGACCTGTGGCAGAGCCAAGGGAAGAGCAAACAAGCTGGGGCCGGCACCTCCCCTGGCACCGACCTGCCGCTGGCACGGCCAGGCTGCAATTTGAGGGCAGAGAAGAGGCAGGATCTGGCCCTGGCCTCCCCGCACCCTCCCCAGGGCAGGCAGGGAGAGACGTGTCCGAACGGGCAGCGCGGGGGAGGACCAGGGCCGGGAAGAAGGACGAGCATCCCGTGCCAAGAGCTGCATGGAAAGACAAGGGAAAGTAAGCTCGCTTACAGCAGAGCAAGCGCCGGCAGAGCCAAGTGATATAGAAACCATATGTGAGGGATTTGGGATACGTGAGAGAGCCGGGCAGGCGAGCATGGGGACGTGGGGCTGGTTTCCCAAGGAGTGCAAGGCAGCTCGACTCCCCAAAAAATCCCTGGCCTGGGGGGGAAGGAAGCTTGCTGTTCCCGGAGGGAACACTGGAGACGTGGGGTAGTGGCGAGGGGGTGTCCTGGCAGCGATCCCCTTTAAGGACACGTTGGGGACAAGCCCAAAGCGTTGGATTGAGAAACTTCCACGTTGGTTTGGGCTCCGGCCGCCTCCTCCTCCCACTCACTCCCCATGCAACCTGGCCCCGGCAACATGCAGAGCGGTTTGGGGGGTCTCTGCTCGCCAAAATCCCCCAGCCGCTGCTAACCTCCCCAAGGGGCTTTGCCAGAGATGCTGCCATGCTGCTGCCACTTGTCCCCTTCCACTGTGTGCCGCAGCAGCTCGCCAAGTGAGCATCCTCCCTCCGAGGCGGAGGGGACCCCCTGCAAGTGGGGGGCTGATGGGGTGAAAGCGCTGTGCGGGGGGCAGGAGGGGTCCCAGGCCTGTGGGTGGTGAGGAGCTGGTGGGGGGCTTGGCAGAGCACAGGTCAGAGCAGGGGAGAGACATACGGCAGAGCCGGGCTGGTGCCAGCCCGACTTGGAAGCAGGCAGCACCCACCGAGGCACCGCAGCTCTCGGCACCCATGCCCTGCAGCACACACCCTCACCCTGCCGCGGCACGGTGCCGCTCGGGTGCCCAAGAGAGCCCAGTGCTCCCCAGCCATCCCCGTTGTGGACCCAGTGCCCTGAGCTGTTCCCAGCCCGGGAGGCCGTGGGCTGTGCCGCATCCTGCCCTCTGCTCAGCCCAGCGCTGGCCCTGCAGGCACGGGGGGCAAGGTCCAAGCCGTGACGGAGCCAGCGGGGAGGATGCAGTGCCAGCGGGGCAGACGTGATGCCAGCAGGATGCGGTGCCAGCAGGCACCGGCTTCAAGGGCAGGCACTGCCATGGGGGCGCAATGACCCCAGCGTCATCCCCATCGGCCAGGGTGGAACGGGGACAGAAATAGGGAAGGGGAGAGGGGGAGCATCCAGGCTCCGGCCATGCACATCGCTCCCACCACCCAGAAAACAACCAGCTGTTTGGGACCTGCTGCTGAGACTCCCACCGAGCTCTTCCTCACCCTGAAGCCAGGAGATAACTCAGCGCTCCGCTGTTGTTTGACTTTTTGTGCTATGTGTTTTCTTTTGGGTTCTTGGAACGGTGACGTAACCCCCGGGGCTGAAGCTCTAGACAAACAAGGTTTTTTATTCGGACCGGGGCCAACCCCTGCAGCACCCTGTCCCGATGCTACAGGCACCTCCTGCCCGCGCACAGCTCGGTGGCTGTCCCTGCAGGGTCCCTCTGTCCCTACTGCCACAGCACGCCAGGGATGCAGGAGCTACTCAGCATCCTTGATACGCACGGGCAGTGGAGAGGGGTACCCATGGGTCTGACCTCTCTGGCATCACCAGGAGTCTGGAATGAGCCTGACATCGCATTCCACCAAGGTTGGGAACCATATTGCACGACAAAAAAAAAAAAAAAAAAAAAAAAAAAAAAAAAAAAAGCGGGAAGAGACTGGGGCGTGAACACAATGTCCTGGTGAGCAGGCAAAAGCAAACAGAGCCGTGGGGAAGCCTTGGCAGGGGATGGCAGCAGATAGGACAGGATCATGTTCCAGGTCAGTCTGGGGCAAAGAAGCCCCGGTGCGTGGCACTGGCCGGGAAGGACCCTCATACCTGTGTGACTCCCACCGCCCTCAAAGCAGCACTGGGCAGGATGGGCTCCGGCGGCTCCGGCAGGACAACCAGCATCCCCTGCCTGGGAGCAAAGGCTCAGCCCAGCCTTCCCTCACTGGCTTAGCAGCTCCAGCCCAGCCACTGCGAGTCCTCGTGTGACGCCGAGCCACGAGCATCGCTCCTGGTGCGAGGCTGGAGCAGAGGGGAGGGTTTGGAGTGTGTGAGGAGGCAGGGAGAGAGCTGCTCTGCCCCAGCCGGGGACGGAGGCATTGCGGGGTGGGATGGAGGAGAGAGGTTTAATAGGTAGATCCCAGCCTCAGCCGAGCTGCCGGGTCATAAAGCTGTGGAGTCACTGGGGCAGCATCCCACTGGCTCAGCAGAGCCGTTAAATATGTGAGGAATGCTCCTTGCGCCGCCCCCTCGCCCCCGCACGCCAGCCCAGCTGCAGCTCACGGCAAAACACACCAGGGCCATGGCGAAAGGAGCGGGCACCCTGGGCTGGGGGTCCCCCCTGGCCTCGGGGGTCTGCCCTGCCCGGAGAGCCCCGGGGTGGAGGCGTGGGTGCGAAGGCGGAGGGATGCAGAGCATCCCAGGGGCTGTGGGAGCAGGGGAGCAGCCCCCCCGCTCCCGCTGCCTCCTGCCGAGGTCCCTGCTGGGTGCCAGGCGTCCCCCTGCTCCCCACAGCCTGCCAGCAGCTGGGAGAGACCCCACGGATGGGATGGAGGCATGCAGCGGGGGCAGCCGGACCCTCTCCTCTCCCCCAGCAGCGACACAGCCCCTCTCCTGGTGCCCCTCGCCGGCAGCCGGAGAGAGGGAGCCGCCAGCCTGTAAACGCCGGGGCGAGGAATATTTGCTTTCCCAGAGCACCTTCCGATGAGTGCAGCAGGCACAAAGCAGGAATTCAAGCCTTGGCAGTCAGGCTGGGAGCCAGGCCAGATCACAAGCACCTTTGCAACCAGTGGGGAAACTGAGGCACTGGGGGACAGAGCCGCTCGGCATCGAGGGGCAGCCCCCCTGGAGAGCCAGTCCTGGCACAGAGCTCTGGACCAGTTTTGTCCCTGCAGGCAGGCGGGACCCCCTGCCTGCTGTTTCCTCACCGGCGCATCCTTATCCCAGCCAGTGCCTTTGTGAGACCTGGTGCTGTACCAGCACCCAGCACCCTCCTGCCGGCAGCCCGGCTGTCCTCTCCCCAGGGTGTGGGCAGAAAGAGCATCCCAGCAGCCGGGGAAGGCGGAAATGCTGAAGAACGGTGTCCAAGGCGGAAGGATGATCTCTCTCCCTAGTTCCCCTCCTGCATTCGTCTGCGGTGCAAGGCGCATCCCGCCCGGACGCAGCATCCCCTGGGCATCCATGGCCAAATTCCCTCCGCAGCCCTGGGTATCGGCGTGTGGGCTCTGAGCCCTTTGCCCACTCTGTGCCGCGCAGCATCGCGTAAAGTAAGCACCGTGGGAGCCTGGCTTCTAACACACACAGCCCGCGGCAGCAAACCGCTTCCAGCTAATGAGTGTCCGGGAGCAGGAGGGATGGTTTGGTCACTCCAGGGAAGGATTTTCCTTCTGCTCCTCTCCCACGACAGCAAAAAGAGGAGAAGGCCCTCTCCGGGGCTCAGGATGCCAAACCTAAGGCATGTCAAAGCCCCCGGGAAGGAGCCAGGAGCTCTGTGGAGCCGTGTGTGGGGAGCAGGCTCTCCCTGCCTCCCCTCCAAAGCCAGGGCGCTGAGCAAAACACAGCCCGGGCCAGCGGCACCGGTCACTTGTGAAAGGGAGAGCTGCTGGAAAGGAAAATATTTGCAAATTGCTCTGCCAAGGGGACCGGAGGGGCAGGGGGGGGGCTTGTTGTTGCATTCCCCTGCAAGGAGGGGAGCCCAGCGGCAGCGTGGCGAGAGCAGGGACCGGAGCCCATCGGCGATGGGAACGCGCCCCGACACCTGGCTCGGTGCATGTGGGGGTAACGCCGGCTCCCACAGCACGGGGCGGCCACGCCAGCAGGGCTGGCCCTGGCAGCGTCACCGTGCCCGTCCCTGCTGCTCAGCACCGGCTCTGCCACCGGACGCCAGTTCCCAAGGGCTCCCAGACCTGTGTGCATCTGTCCCAGGGCTCTGGTGGCAAACACATGCTCCGTTGCACTTTTATTGCTCAATCCTGTCCCCACCAGCCCCCCCCCCCCCAGGCACCGGTTAACTCTTTCCAAAGTTTGCTCGCAACTCCCTGGCCACGCTGCTTAAGGGGCGTATTCTCATTGCCTTTTGCACGTGTCTGGAGGGGGGGTTTGCCATGCAAACCCCCCTGGGTAGATGGGACAGGGGTGACCGACAGCCCTCGGCCAGGTTGTAAGCGGGACAGCCGCCCTCCACAGCTCAGCGGGATGCAGCGGGACACTGGCTTCTCTCCCTGCCACGATGCCAGAAGCCTCCGGGAAGCCCCAGCAAAGCCACGGGCAACCAAGAGGGCACGTTCTCACCCAGAAAACACCCCTGTGGCACAGCCAAGATAAAAAATTTAGGGAAAACTGCCCATGAGCCATGCTCCCTCCTTTCCCTGTATCCCTCCAGGCTGCTTTGTTCTCCCTGGGTCCGGCCGCAGCTCCCCAAGGCCGCCCCATCCCACTGGCCATGTGTTTCCCAGCCCCAGCAAGGCGGCGGCGGCGGATAAAGCCTCAGGAAATGCTGTCTCCCCCCTTGCCACGACCCGCCGGCGTGAATCAGCAGCCGGAGTGTTTCCCAGGAGCCGGGAGCAGGGGGGGGCAGCAAGGGCAGGCGGGCGACCGAGCCCCCCGGCTTCGCCATCGCACACCCGGCCCCCGCCGGAGCATGCCGCCGCGCCAAACGGGTGATTACACAAAGATAAAGCAGATCCCGGGATCAGGCTGAGATTTCCAAGGTCTCTGTGCCATCCCGAGCCCTGAACCGCAGGCCTCCCGCCGGCCCCGGCTCCGCGGGTGGATTTTTACCCTGCATGAATAAGTGACATATAACGGCTGGAAAATATTTTTGGGCAGCTTGACAAGTGTGACTGCAACCAGTAGTCTCCGCTGACTACGCCTGGAAAGTGTAATCTAGGTGAAACCCAGGCAGCCGGAGCCAGAGCGCTCCAGGCACGGCTGGGAAGCTCGTATGGCTGGGGAGGGGGGCTCAGGCCCCCAGCCCCATCCATCCACGTGCTGCACCTCTGCCCACGGCTCTGCCACCGCCCCGTGGGCAGGAGATGCTGAGCCTCCCCACGAACAGCACGGGAGAGCAGATTCCCCCTAAGCACCCGTCTCGGGGGGCTGCGTGAGCCCCTGCCAAGCTGCGCACCACCACGCTCCCCTCCCCACAAGCAGGGTGACAGCACGGCTGTGGGCGGCAGAAGCATGCCAGCCCCCCAGTTTAGCCAGGGACCCCCAGACGTGGCCACGGAGCTGCACACGGGGAGTGAGGCGGGCTGCATCCCTGCGGCCAAATTGCTCAGCAGCCCCCCCGGGACCCCTGGGATGAGCCAAGAGCAAACCCTGGGGCTGGACGTGTTTGGTCAGTGCTGGTGCAGGCTCGGCAAACACAGCGAGCCCCGGCTGAGCTGCAACTCCAGCACGGCTGGGGTGGCGGGAGCAATGCCGACTGCCTTTCCCAGCCGGAGATGCGACCAGGATCCGACCCGCCGGCTGCTCTCCGCATCCCTGGGCACCGAGACCTGGATATCCTGCTGACCGGGTGAAGGGAAACTGGGGCCACGGCTAATTCCTCCCTCCCGCTGCCCGGGGGTTGGTCCAAGGGCCGGATCTCCCAGCGGTCCCGTTTTGGCATCCCTGGAAGAGACGCGGCGGCACGGGCGGCTCTTCCCTGCCCGTGGTGGGGATGGCCCGCTGGCACCGCTGCAGGCGGGTGGCATCACCGGGGCGGCCACCGAGCTGCAGGCAGCCGTCGGGTGGCCTCAGGATACCTCTGGCACGAGTTGTGCCGAGGAACCCAAATTCCTCTCCCGGTGCTTCCCCTCCCAGTAGCCCTGTTGGGAGCTGCGGTGATGGCGAGGCCTCGGTGCTCAGAGGTTTCCAGCTCAAAAGCCTGGGGAAGGGGGGATTCATCACCCCAAAACAAAACCAAGCCCATGCATGGGTCAGGGGGTGTCGTGGGGGGGCTCTGGCTGCTGGACCCCATCATCCTGGCCTTACGGAGCCCAACCCGGGGTAAATCCTTGGTTCAGGCGGTGCGTGGCAGGGCTGGATCCCCCCACCCCCCCCGGGCCCCCAGGGAAGAGCTGCTGTAATTAAATTAGTCACATAAGGATCTCATAAAGGCAGGCGGGGTGGGGGGAGCAGCCGCTTCGCTGCCCCGGGGAGGCGATGGGGGTTTTGGGGTGCAGAGGAGCAGGGAGGGGGGAGCAGCCCTGGGCCACCGGCAAAGGCAGCTTTAATTAGCTGGGTTCATCAGCGGACGAAGCCTCGTCTGTCCCGTGCAGGGGATGAAGTGGGAGCGCGGCGGAGGCTCCAGCCGGCTCGTCCCGGACAGTTTTGCAAGCCTAGCTGTTTCAGCCCGGGAGGGCAGGAAGGGAAGGATTTTTGGCCAGAAAAAGCCCTCATGGAGACAGACTTATATCAACAGCCGCCTTGCAGTGCAGACAATGCCATTAAAGAGAAACGTGATCCTCCAGCCAGGACCCGCCAGACCCCTGCCCTCGCCTCCCTGCGCAGCCCTGCCTGTCCCTCCCGTGCCTCAGTTTCCCCCCTCCCCAAATCCTTCCACCGCGCTCTGGGAGACTGGGGCTGTCCCCCCACCCCGCGGCACCCAGCCTGCTCCCAGCCCTCCCAGAATCTGAAGGACAGCTCAGCAGCCCCCCGACCCAGCACAGAGGGACCCCAGCCCCTGGCAAACACCCGCCCGGGGCTGAGCCTGGCCCGGGACGGCTGCAGCCCGGGGTGGGGGGTGGCGAGCTGGCCCTCGCTGGGCTTTGGGAGCGGGGGAAAGCCAGGGGGGCACGGGGCGCTGGGGTGTGCTGGGGTGGGCTAAGGGGGGGCTGCCCGCTGCCTTTGACAGCTGTCGGTGCGGCCAAGGCTGGGGAGAGAAAGCGGGGCGCCTGGCCAGCCCCCCCCCCCCCCGGCTCCCCCCCCTAAGTACAACCAGATGCAGCCCCGAGCGGGGTCGGCTGTGCCCCCACCCCCCACCCCGGGCAGCGGGGAGCCCCCGGCCCCGGGGCCAGCACGAAGTTTCCCCGTGCAAAGCCCCGAAGTGCGGGGCACACTCACACTCACTCACACTCACTCACACTCACACCAGCACCCCCGCGCTCCCCTTTGTCTGCCCGGCCGCCCCCCGGCGCGCATCCCCCGGGTCCTACCGGCTTTGCAGGGGTCCTTGTAGTCCAGGGGCTCCGCGTCCTCCTCCTCCTCCTCCTCCAGCACGTAGGAGTAGTCGGGGAAGTGCATGGCCCGGGCCAGGAGCAGGCAGAGCAGCAGCCCGCAGCTCCGCAGCCCGGCCATGGCTCCGCGGGCAGCGGGCGGAGGAGGGGGGGCAGGGGGGGGCGGCTTTTTTCCCCCCCCTCTCTTCCCTTCTTTCCTTCCCTTCTCCGCTCCCTTTTTTTTTTTTTTTTTTTCCCCTCCTCTCTCTCCCCCTTCTTTTTTTTTTTTCCCCTTGTTTTTTTTTTTTTCTTGGTTGTTTTTTTTTTTTCTTTTTTTTTTTTTAGGGAAATGAGATCTGGCGGGGGCGGGTTCAAGCGCGGAGCTCGGCCCCTGCAGCCCCGGGCGCAGGGCTGGGAGCGGGGCCAGCGCCGGGGGGGCGGGGGGGGACGCGTTGCTGCCGGGGACCCGGCCCGCAGCCCCCCCCCTCCCCACCCCCCAGCCACCGACCCGCAGCCCCCGGTCCCGCTCCTGCACCCCTTGGTCCCGGTCGTGCCCCCCCCGTCCCGTCCCGTATGGTCCCGTCCCGTCCCGATCCTGCCCTCCCCGGGCTCATCCTGCGTCTCCCAGCACCATTCCTGACCCCCCCGGTCCCATTCCGTGTCCCCCAGCACCGATCCTGCCCTCCCAGATCCCATCCAGTGTCCCCCAGCACCGATTCTGACCCCCCAGGTCCCATTCTGCATCCCCCAACACCGATCCTGACCCCCAGGTTCCATCCTGTGTCCCCCAGCACCAATTCTGCCCTCCCAAGTCCCATCCAGTGTCCCCCAGCACTGATCCTGACCCCTCAGTCCCTCCCGTATCCCACAGCACCGATTCTGACCCCCTAGGTCCCATTCTGCATCCCCCAACACTGATCCTGACCCCCAGGTTCCATCCTGTGTCCCCCAGCACCAATTCTGCCCTCCCAGGTCCCATCCCGTATCCCCCAACACTGATCCTGACTCCCAGGTTCCATCCTGTGTCCCCCAGCACCAATTCTGCCCTCCCAGGTCCCATCCAGTGTCCCCCAGCACTGATCCTGACCCCTCAGTCCCATCCCGTATCCCACAGCACCGATTCTGACCCCCTAGGTCCCATTCTGCATCCCCCAACACTGATCCTGACCCCCAGGTTCCATCCTGTGTCCCCCAGCACCAATTCTGCCCTCCCAGGTCCCATCCCGTATCCCCCAACACTGATCCTGACCCCCAGGTTCCATCCTGTGTCCCCCAGCACCAATTCTGCCCTCCCAGGTCCCATCCTGTATCCCCCAACACTGATCCTGACCCCCAGGTTCCATCCTGTGTCCCCCAGCACCAATTCTGCCCTCCCAGGTCCCATCCAGTGTCCCCCAGCACTGATCCTGACCCCTCAGTCCCTCCCGTATCCCACAGCACCGATTCTGACCCCCCAGGTCCCATTCTGCATCCCCCAACACCGATCCTGACCCCCAGGTTCCATCCTGTGTCCCCCAGCACCAATTCTGCCCTCCCAGGTCCCATCCAGTGTCCCCCAGCACTGATCCTGACCCCTCAGTCCCATCCCGTATCCCTCAGCACCAATCCTGACCTCCCCAGGCCCATCCCATATTCCCCTGTACCAATCCTGCTCCCCCCCCCCACGTTTCATCCCGCATCCCCCAGCACTGATCCTGCCCTCCCTCCGATCCTGTCCCGTATCCCCCAGTCTTGGTCCTGAGCCCCCCAGCCCACAACCCCCGGTCCTGCACCCTGCAACCTCTACTCTGGCACCCCATGGCCCCCACCCTGCACCCCCCATGCCCATCCCGCAGCCCCCAGCCTCGCCCCTGCAGACCCCCACCCCATATCCCCTGGTCCTGGACCCCCCGTCCCGCACCCTTCCCAAACACCAGTGAGCTCCGGGCTCCGGAGCCGGCACTGAGAAGCTGCCTGCACCCCGCGAACCCCCAGGGAAGCACCCCAAAAGCCTGAGGCCTGATGGGGGGGCTCAGCCCGGCCAGGAGCCCCCCACCCTGTGGGGGCGTGGGTCCGGTGCTCTGCTGGGAGGGACCCCAGCACCAAAGGCAGCCTTACACCCAGAGGCACCCAGCCTGCGCGGGTCACAGGCCTGCCCAGAGCAGGATGAGCACCCCAGGAGCTGGGTGAGCACCCCAGGGAGGGCAGGCGAGCACCCCAGGAGCAGGATGAGCACCCCAGGAGCAGGATGAGCACCCCAGGGAGGGCAGGTGAGCACCCCAGGAGCTGGATGAGCACCCCAGGAGCAGGATGAGCACCCCAGGAGCAGGGTGAGCACCCCAGGAGCAGGATGAGCACCCCAGGAGCTGGGTGAGCACCCCAGGGAGGGCAGGTGAGCACCCCAGGAGCAGGATGAGCACCCCAGGAGCAGGATGAGCACCCCAGGGAGGGCAGGCGAGCACCCCAGGAGCAGGATGAGCACCCCAGAAGCAGGTTGAGCACCCCAGGGAGGGCAGGCGAGCACCCCAGGAGCAGGATGAGCACCCCAGGGAGGGCAGGCGAGCACCCCAGGAGCAGGATGAGCACCCCAGGAGCAGGATGAGCACCCCAGGAGCAGGATGAGCACCCCAGGGAGGGCAGGGGAGCACCCCAGGAGCAGGATGAGCACCCCAGGAGCAGGATGAGCACCCCAGGGAGGGCAGGCGAGCACCCCAGGAGCTGGATGAGCACCCCAGGAGCAGGATGAGCATCCCAGGGAGGGCAGGCGAGCACCCCAGGAGCAGGATGAGCACCCCAGGAGCAGGATGAGCACCCCAGGGAGGGCAGGGGAGCACCCCAGGAGCAGGATGAGCACCCCAGAAGCAGGTTGAGCACCCCAGGAGCAGGATGAGCACCCCAGGGAGGGCAGGTGAGCACTCCAGGAGCAGGATGAGCACCCCAGGAGCAGGTTGAGCACCCCAGGAGCTGGGTGAGCACCCCAGAAGCAGGTTGAGCACCACAGGGAGGGCAGAGGAGCACCCCAGGAGCAGGATGAGCCCCCCAGGAGCAGGATGAGCACCCCAGGAGCAGGATGAGCACCCCAGGGAGGGCAGGCGAGCACCCCAGGAGCAGGATGAGCCCCCCAGGAGCAGGATGAGCACCCCAGGAGCTGGGTGAGCACCCCAGGGAGGGCAGGCGAGCACCCCAGGAGCTGGATGAGCACCCCAGGAGCAGGATGAGCACCCCAGGGAGGGCAGGTGAGCACCCCAGGAGCAGGATGAGCACCCCAGGAGCTGGGTGAGCACCCCAGGGAGGGCAGGTGAACACCTCAGGAGCAGGATGAGCACCCCAGGAGTGGAGTGAGCACCCTAGGAGCAGGATGAGCACCCCAGGGAGGGAAGGTGAGCACTCAGGAGCAGGATGAGCACCCCAGGAGTGGAGTGAGCACCCCAGGAGCAGGATGAGCACCCCAGGGAGGGCAGGTGAACACCTCAGGAGCAGGATGAGCACCCCAGGAGTGGAGTGAGCACCCTAGGAGCAGGATGAGCACCCCAGGGAGGGCAGGTGAGCACTCAGGAGCAGGATGAGCACCCCAGGAGCTGGGTGAGCACCCCAGGGAGGGCAGGTGAACACCTCAGGAGCAGGATGAGCACCCCAGGAGCAGGATGAGCACCCCAGGAGCTGGGTGAGCACCCCAGGGAGGGCAGGTGAGCACTCAGGAGCAGGATGACCACCCCAGGGAGGGCAGGTGAACACCCCAGAAGCAGGATGAGCACCCCAGGAGCAGGATGAGCACCCCAGGAGCTGGGTGAGCACCCCAGGAGCAGGATGACCACCCCAGGGAGGGCAGGTGAGCACTCAGGAGCAGGATGAGCACCCCAGGAGCTGGGTGAACACCCTAGGAGCAGGATGAGCACCCCAGGAGCAGGATGAGCACCCCAGGAGCTGGGTGAGCACCCTAGGAGCAGGATGAGCACCCCAGGGAGGGCAGGTGAGCACTCCAGGAGCAGGATGAGCACCCCAGGAGCAGGTTGAGCACCCCAGGAGCTGGGTGAGCACCCCAGGGAGGGCAGGTGAACACCTCAGGAGCAGGATGAGCACCCCAGGAGTGGAGTGAGCACCCCAGGAGCAGGATGAGCACCCCAGGAGCTGGGTGAGCACCCCAGGGAGGGAAGGTGAGCACTCAGGAGCAGGATGAGCACCCCAGGAGTGGAGTGAGCACCCCAGGAGCAGGATGAGCACCCCAGGAGCAGGATGAGCACCCCAGGGAGGGAAGGTGAGCACTCAGGAGCAGGATGAGCACCCCAGGAGCAGGATGAACACCCCAGGGAGGGCAGGCGAGCACCCCAGGAGCTGGGTGAGCACCCCAGGAGCAGGATGAGCACCCCAGGGAGGGCAGGCGAGCACCCCAGGAGCTGGGTGAGCACCCCAAGAGCAGGATGAGCACCCCAGGAGCAGGTTGAGCACCCCAGGGAGGGCAGGTGAGCACTGCAGGGGCAGGATGAGCCCCCCAGGAGCAGGATGAGCACCCCAGGAGCAGGTTGAGCACCCCAGGGAGGGCAGGTGAGCACTCCAGGGGCAGGATGAGCACCTCGCGAGTGGGATGAGCACCCCAGGGAGGGCAGGTGAACACCTCAGGAGCAGGATGAGCACCCCTGGAGCAGGATGAGCACCCCAGGGAGGGCAGGTGAGCACTGCAGGGGCAGGATGAGCACCTTGTGAGTGGGATGAGCACCACAGGGTGACCAAACGGTGTCTGGACACCAAGGCCTGGGCGAGGCAGCTGGCAGCCCTCCCTGGGCCTCATGGCCGCGTGTGCAAGCAGTGTGCACGCATGTGCACACGTGTGTTCGCGTGTGCACACATGTGCGTCGAGGTCTGTGGGTGACACCTGCCGTCAAAGCCCTGCCACTTCAGCAGAGCCCATCACGCCCAGGTCCCCACGGCCCCCCAGGCCCCCCCAGCCCCACAGCACCTGGGCACCCAGGGGGGCAGCAGGGGCCATGCCTGGGGGGTGATGGGCACATGCCCACGGTGCTCCCCGCAGTGCCCTCTGGCAGCCCCCTCCCCCCCCCCGGGGTGCTGCTGGGGGGGCTCAGGATGGCTGCATCCCCCCTAACTCGGGATATGGGTTCCCCCAGCCTGGGGAGGGAAATGGGGTCCAGCCCCCCACTCACCATTAGATAGAGCTCCGAGTTCAGCCTTGCTTTGCCCATGCGGGGGCCCTTCTGCCTTGCCCCCTTGTCCCCCCCAGTGTCCTTTGTCCCCTTGCAGCATCCCTCCTGCACATCCCAGCCTGGGAAGGGGGGGTCCCCTTGCAGCATCCCTCCTGCACATCCCAGCCTGGGAAGGGGGGGTCCCCTTGCAGCATCCCTCCTGCACATCCCAGCCTGGGAAGGGGGGGTGAGGGGCTGAGTAGGGGGGGGGGGGTGTCCCCCAGCTCCTGGCTCATCGTCCCATGCAGCTTTTGCTGCTCCTGGACAAACAATCCTACAATATTTTCATAACTTTCACTAACTTTAGGGGATTTTTTAATTTTTTTTAAGTGTTCAGTGCTAGTGCACACAATTACTGCCTCGAGGACACGCTGGATGCACACAGGCATCCAGCCTCCGCTCCCCCGCCCCCGCCCACTAACCCCCCCTCAAAATCCCCTTTCCCTTTTGCTTTCAGAGACCTCCCGCATGCAGGGCCTGACTCTTCCCAGCCGGCACACGGCGGATCGCCGGGAAATCTCCTTTTCGCCTTATCTCGGGCCATGATTTTCCTCCCCCAGCAGCAGATCATCTCAGGATGTGTTTTGTTTGTTAACCCGGCATTGCAAAACCTACACCCAGCAAACCTTTCCCCTTCCAACGAATAAATAAACTCCTGAAAACTGCTCTTGCTCTGCTTCCCCACACCATCCGCAGCCCACACGTTGCTCGGGGCAGCCCGGGGATGGGAACGTGGGGAGCAACTGGCTCATTTACCTCCAACCTCTCCCTGGTCTCTCGAGAAAACGAACAGAACCCCCATGAAAAACAAGCCAGGCTCGGAAATACTTTCTGTTTCCATCCCTCCGCTTTGCTTAGGCTGGGAAGGATGTTTGAGGGTTGAGTCCCCGGATGATGTAAATCCATTATGTCAGGATCTGGCCGCTGGTTTCCACCCTGATGTTGCCCCTTGCTCATGGAGCGCTCTGGGGTCCTGGGGTGCTCGGTCAAGGTTTTTCCCCACTTTACTCCCCGCCCCAGCCTGGGTTTCCCATGCTGGTACTCGCTCCCTGGGACCCGGCTCCCTTGCCTACGAGGTTTGCCAAGCACCACAGTCTCCCTGGACCATCGATGTTCTCCTGCCCCATGAGCTCCTTGCACATTCCCAGTGGGTGGTGGGTGGCCGTGGGGTGCCGTGTCCCGTGTCCCACAGCGGGCGACTGCCTGCTCCGGCAGGGCCAGCCCCATGGAGCCCAGGAGCTGCTTCCCTGGCTGCAAGGCGGCTTCCCCTGACGTGTTGGACATATGATGTTTTCCTGAGCCCTGGAATAAATAAGCCCCCGAACGCACGTCTTCCCACGCAGGCAGCCAGCTCCTGCAGCCCGTCAGCTGCACCGTCCGGTGCTGCCCGTCCCTGTGTCCCGTGGATCCCCCGTACCAGCAAAGGCAAGAAGAGGTAAGGGGGGTTCCTCGGTCCCCACGCAGTCGCTGAGGGGTTGTGGTGATGCCATGGGTCTGGCTCCTACCGCGGTCTTCGGTCCCTCACTTCGCTAATCCCCAAAGGGCTCCGGGCTCCAGCCGCCTCTCCCTCTTGCCGTGGCCACGCAGCCGGGCCAGGGGACAGGTTGTGTCCCGCTCTCCAGCAGAGCCAGTGGGTCATCTGGTGTGGCAGGACGGGCAGGCAGGGCTCCCGCTGGCCTCAGAGCATCACTCCATGCCTCAGCTCCCTGCCTGGGCTGCGGTGGGTGGGTGGCTGCTGCACCAGCTCCGAAGGGCATCCCCAAAACTCTTGGAAAAGCTACATCTCTGCTGCGTGCTGCCCGAGGAGCACCCCCAAGGCTGAGCTGAGGGGCAGCAGGCTGCCCAAAGCCTCGCAGCACCCACCCCAAAGCCCTGCCAGGAGCTGTTCAGCCTCATCAGGAGCCCAGCACCTCCGCATCCCACCCCGCGTTGGTCCCGCACCCTCCCCAACTGCCCTGCAGCTCACCGAGAGCCAGCGCTTGCAGTCCCGGGGACCAAAACGCACCCAGCGCTGTCTGCAAGCAGCCAAGCGGGCGGGCAGGATGAGGCCAGCGCTGGCTCGGCCAGCCACAGTGGCCCCAGGCTGGGCTGTGCTCCATGGATGACCTGTCAGCAGTGATGGATGAAGCGCTGGAGGCAGCTCCGGGCCCGCTGCCCTGGGGCAGGTGCTGTGCTCTCGCCGCAGCCCTGCCTTCACGCCTTGCAGCTGCCCCAGCACAGGAGGAGCCGATTCCCGGCCGGTGACCGCGGTGTCCCACCGTGCCCTACCACACCGGGGCCATGGGGCTGTGTGGGGTCTGCTTCCCTACAGCTCTGCTCGTCCTCACAGCCGCAGGGGTCTGGAGCCAGCAGGCGGGTGAGTGAAAGCATCCCTGGGGAAGTGTCCCACCGTGGGGCACGCGTGTCCCCGCGGGAAATGTCACGCTCCAGCCTGTGCAGCTGGGATCCCATGTGGCTCGGCTGGGTTTCCATGCTCTGCCCCGCAGGATCGTGCACCCTCCAGGTGCTGGTGGCCCTGGATGTCACCGACTACCAGCAGTCCAACCTGCAGCCCTACCTGGAGCGGGTCCTGCGGGACCTGGCTGCGTTGGACCGCATCACCTGCAGCCCGCTCGGGCTGAGCATCAGCCTGCAGAGCACCCAGCAGGATGGGGACACCCTCTTCCAGGAGCGGCTGCAGGAGCCCTGGTTGGATGTGCTGCAGCGCCTGGCGCGGGCACACGCCTTCCAGCGCTCCTACCTCAACCAGCCCGCCCTGCAGAGCTTCCTCCGCACCCTGGCACAGCAGGCGGCCGATGCCAAGGTATGGCACTGGCACAGCCATGCCCATCGCTCCCCATGAGGCTGGGGGACACCGGTGCTCCCACTGTTGTGGGCTGCTGAGCACCGTGCCCCCCTCCTCGCCCAGGTGCTGCTGGTGTTCACGGACGGGCTGGATGATGATGCAGGGAAGATGAAGGAGGCGGCAACTTCGGCTTGGATGCAAGGTGGGGTGGTGATGGCTGCGTGGGGCTCGGATGGGTGAGCCCTGCCAGTGGGGAAAGCTGGTGGGGGTCCGGGGGCCAGCTGGCAGTGTGTCACCCCACAGCACCCCGTCCCCCTAGACCAGGCTGACCTGCTGGTGACGGTGGCAGTGAACAATGTCACGGGGCTGGGGGACCTGCGGCAGATGGAGTTCGGGCGATGGCTGGCGAGCGGGCAGCAGCTTGCTGTGGACATGCCGGAGGCTGGCGGGCACGTGGCACAGGAGCTGGTGAGGATGGGCCATGGTGGGAGGGGCAGTAGGGGCTCTGTGGGTGCTGAGCGGGGGTGCCACCCTCTCCCCACAGCTGGCCCTGGCAGAGCGGACGTGCTGCCAGATGTGCCCCTGCACCTGCGTGGGGCTGCACGGTCCACGAGGCCCCAGAGGCCCCCAGGGGAGCAAGGTAAGGGGCTGGGGGAGCAGGGGGATGCGGGAGGGATGCCCAGCCCTGCAGACAGCCTGGAGCAGGGCTTAGACCTTTCCCTTCCCCATCAGACAGGACGTTTCCCCAGGCCCCCCCCCCCCCCAGGTCCCATCCTTCCCATCCCGCTCTGCCGGGATAGATGCGTGGGCTCTGCATCGCCCAGCCAGGCTCCCAGAGCAAACCTTGAGGCTGCTGCTGCGGTGACAAAGTGCTGAGCAAAGCAGGGGGAAACTGAGGCCCAGGGGCTGGGGGGGTCTCACCAAGCTTCCCCAGGGGAGCTGAACCCCTGTACTGCACGCACAGCCCCAGGTCCCTTTCCCAGGGCCAAGAGGAGCTCGGCTCAGCTCAAGCCCTTGCTCTGCTCAAGCCTTTTGTCCCTGGGCTGGGGAGGGAGCCCAGCCACGCCGGCTCCCAGCCTGGGGTCCGTCATCGGGCCAGGGGGTCACAGCTGCTGCTCCCAGGGTCTCTCTCTCCTAGGGAGCGACAGGCAGAAAGGGGCGCACTGGAGATGAGGGAGAGCACGGACACAGCGTGAGTTGGCTGTGGGACCCCCATGGATGGGAAAGGGTGGCCCCAGGGGTGAGGGGACACCCATCACTGTGTTGCCTCTGACGGTCCTCTCTCCCATGCCGAGTGCAGGGGGAGCAGGGACCACGAGGTCTCCATGGCAGCCGAGGGATACAGGGATGCCCAGGGCAGTGTGGACCAAAGGTGAGGGGTTGTCTCAGCCTGGCACAGCTCCAGCCTGCAGCATGGGTGCCCATCGCTCCCCAGCTGCTCTCCTCTGTCTCTTTGCAGGGCTTCATGGGTCACCCTGGGGAGCAGGTATGTCCCTGCCTTGTGCTTTATCCCATGGCTCTGGCAGGCATCTGTGGTGGCCAAGCTGATAGCAGCAGGGAGACCTTGAGGATGGGCAGGAAAGAGAGGGATCTGGGGAGGGGAATGGGAGATGGTAGTGATGGATGGAGGGATGGGATGGCCTGGGGTGCTGGAGGAAATGGGGCAGAGCCAGGACCTGGCTATTCCACCCTGTGCCACATAACCTGGCACCAGACCGTGTCACTTCCTTGCAGGGACCTCCTGGAGAAGATGGCTATGACGGTGTGGATGGGGAGCAGGTGAGCTGTGCGCCAGCCAGCCGGTACAGCCACCCCTCCACCCCGGCACGGCCACCCGAGTGGGACCGGGCACAGGCACGGGCACAGGCGCAGCCTCCTCTCTCCTCCCCAGGGTGAAGTGGGGACCCCCGGCCACCCCGGAGAGAAGGGGTCCCGAGGGAGGCAGGTGTGGCACCATACGGCCGAGCCTTGGCGAAGCGCTGCCTTCTTTGCCCGCTGCCCTGTTGCTAAACCCCTTCCTCCTGCCTTCACCTAGGGGCAGAAAGGCTCCCGGGGTGCCCGGGGGCAGAAGGGACCCCCAGGCCCTCGTGGTGAGGTGGTGAGTATGGGCTCGCAGCCCCAGGACTCCGTGGGGTGCTTGGGGGCTCGCTGAGCCCCTTCTCCTCTCTCCAGGGGCCACCCGGGAGGAGAAGCTCTGAGCCTGGTGCCCCGGGGTTCAGAGGAGATGGAGGTCCCCAGGTAAGGGCTGGCAGGAGCCAGGACCATGCTTGGGGACGCCGGGTGCTGGTGGTGGAGCAGCCGGTCGGCAGGACCCTTTTGGGGACGAGCTGCACGGGGAGGGCAGGCAGCAGCTCTGCTTCCCTCTCAACACCCACGATTTCCAGGGAGACCCCGGCCAGGATGGCCTCCCAGGGCCAGGGGGGCCCCCAGGTCCTCCGGCTCACCCGGTAGGTGCTATGGGCAGGGGGGCACTGGGGTCCACAGTAGGTGACCCTGTGCCATGTGTCCCCATGCTGGGGACACAGCTGCTGATGGCGTTTCCGTCTGCAGACCTCGTGCCAGAAAGGGCAGCAGGGAGCACAGGTAGGGCTGGCAGCACCCAAGGGCGCAGGGGTCCCTCTGCCCCGGGCACCGGAGACGTGTCCCCGCTGGAGCCTGAGCCACCTTGTCTCCTTGCAGGGCAAGAAAGGGAACCAGGGCAGCCCCGGCCCCACAGGACATAAGGGCTATGAAGGTGCCCAGGTGAGGCCAGGGCAGACCCCCCCCCAGCACCAAGACCCCCAGGCAGGCATCCCTGCTCCCCCCCTTTGCTCTCCCTTTGCAGGGGGTGCCAGGGCTGCGGGGGGCAAAGGGTGTCATCGGCCACCTGGGGAGCAGAGGACTTCAGGTGCCATCCCCCACCCTGTGCTGGGGTCCCTGGTGGGTGCTGGTGGCCACCGCGAGCTGATGGCCATGCCAGTGGGTGCCCACCCCGCAGATGCTCTTCAGCATCCTTGATCCACCTTTGCCTTTCGCACAGGGTCCGCCCGGAGCTGAGGGCTCCCAGGGACAAGCTGGCCCAGCCGGCCCCAAAGGGGAGAAGGTGAGGGAGACCTTGGTGTGGCATTTTGCAGCCCCTCCCCCCCCACCCCCACCCCCACCCCCCGTCTGCTTTCTCTTCCAGGGGCAGGCAGGAGCCGAGGGCAAGAAGGGGAGCGTGGGACCGCAGGGGCCCAAAGGTGCCCTGGTAAGGCTGCATCCCCCCGGGGCCATGGCATCCTCCCCAAGGGCACTGCAGCAAGGGAAGGCATGGAAAAGCTGTGGCCAAGGAAGCTTTGGGAAGAGGGATCTTTGTGTAGGTCCTACAATAACCTGCTTTGGGATTTTTCTCCCCTCCCAGGGTGAGAACGGCTGTGACCGGCGAGGTGCTCCGGGGAGGAAGGGTACCAAGGTACCGGCAGCACGGAGCAGGGATGGAGGCGGGTGGGATGAGCGTGGGGCAGAGCCCCGTCCCTGCCCATGGGGATGCCGGGGGTCCTGGCCCCACTCACGTGTGCTGCTTCCCCCAGGGCGCTCGGGGCCTGCCAGGATACCCCGGGGCTCAGGTGAGTGCGTGGGGGGCCAGGGCCAGCCGGTCCTTGCTATGGGATGCTGGTAAGGATGGAGTTGGCTTCTTCCGAGTGTCCTCCCCAGGGTGACAGGGGTGAGAGAGGATCCCCAGGGGACAAGGGCACGCGAGGGCTGCCTGGGCGCAGGGTGAGTACAGCACAGCCCCCTCCCCGCTTCCCTGCAAGCCGTGCCCACCTCCTCAACAACCCGGGGCTTTCCAGGGTGACACCGGGAGCAGAGGAGAAGCAGGTGGCCACGGCAGCACTGGGCCTCCGGGAGAGATGGTGACTCCCTGCAAATTCCTTTTTTCCTGCCTTATTTCTGCCTGTGACCTGCCCTGGTGCTCAGGGATGTGTTCCCTGTTCATATTTCCTCTTTAATTTCTCTCCTCTCCTGCTGCTCCAGGGCCCAAAGGGCTTGCCAGGCATTCCCCCCTCCACGGTACGGGATGCTGGTGTCGGGCTGGCTGGGGATGGGGACCTGGATGTCCTTGGGGACAGCGAGGAGCTTGGTGGCTGCCTGGCCCCAGCAAGCCTTGCTGGGAAGAGCTGAGTGGGAGAACTGGCACTGACACCGCTTTGTGCATCCCTCCAGCCTTGCGAGCTCAAGGCTTTCATCCGCCGGAGCTGTGGTGAGAGCCCTGGACAGTGGCAAGGATGGCAAAGAGGGGACAGTGACCGGCTCGGCGGGGGGACCACAGCAGAGGGGACAGAGGGACAGCTGGGTGGCGGGGGCACAGCCAATGGATGTGTGCCTGGAGAGGCATGGAGGGAGGCAGCTGAGGATGGGTGGGCACGGGTACCACAAGCATGAGATACCCCAGGGGGGGCTTTTCCACCGGCCCCCAGAGATGCCACCATCCCTTCGCAGTCACCACCTCGTCCTCCTGCCCACTCTTCCCCACCGAGCTGGTTCTGATGCTGGAAACTTCATCGACGGTGCCGCCAGCCCTCTTCTCCCGCATGAAGGAGCTGCTGGCCCTGCTGCTGCGGGACCTGCAGGTCTCCCCGGTGGGCTGCCCGGCGGGGGCCCGGGTAGCCATGCTGGCCTACGCGGCCACCCCCACCTACCTGCTGCGTGCCGGGGAGGTGGGGAGCGTGGCCGCGCTGCTGGGACGCCTCCGCCGCCTCTCGCCCACCCGCTCCTCCCGGCGTGGCCGCCTGGCCGCGGCTATGCACTTCGTGGGGCACCACGTCCTCAAGAGGGTCCGGCCAGCCACCCTGGGCAGGAAGGTGGTCCTCGTCATCACCAGCGGCCGGAGCCAGGACCTGGAGGGCATCGGGGAGGCTGCTCTGCAGTATGAAGCCTTGGGCATCGTGCCAGCGGTGCTCACCTTCAGCCCGCTGCCCAAGGTGGAGAGGGCTTTCCAGGTGAGTTCCAGGGCTAGAGGCTGCTCCCCCTCGTCCCACCACCAGCCCCCAACCCCTGCCTCAGCTCTGCCTCCCCCCACCCAGGTCAACAACCTCTTCCGAGTGGTCCAGCTCTCGGCGACAGAGCCAGCCGAGGATGCAGCGGTGCTGCAGGATGCCGTGCTGCCCTGTGTCCTCTGCTTCGGTAGGCAGCCCTGGGGTGGCACCGGGGGTGGGTGCCAGCCAGCTCTGGGGCTCAGCCTCCCTCTCTCCCCATTCCCAGACCCCTGCCACCCCGAGGGGTGCACCGCAGCCATGCCATCCCCTGACTCACTGGATGTGGACTTGGCCTTGGTGGTGGACAACACGGCCCCAGGGATGCCGGCTGAGAGGCTGGAGGCTGTTGGCGAGCTCTTCCACCGCCTCCTGGGGCACCTGCAGCTGGCAGGGCTGGATCCGGCACAGCGCGGCACTCGCATCACCCTGGTGCTGACGGGCCCCTCCACCCCCGGGCAGGGTCTGGCCGAGCTCCCCTTCGGGCCGCCCAGCTCTGGGGAGCAGCTCCAGGAGCGTCTCCGCCTTGCACTGGTGCCCAGGCCAGCTGCGGCATCCCTCGGCGGCGCGGTGGCATGGACCCTCCGGCACGCCTTGCCGCAGAGCTCTGGCAACCGCCTCCGTGTCCTCTTCGTGGTGGGGACAGGAGCCACGGCGCTGTGGGATGGAGAGGCAGGGCAGGCGCTGGCCCCCTTCACCCGGTGTGGGGATTTCGGTGTCCTGGTGCTCTCCCTGGGGCGAGCCGGCACGGAGCAGCTGGAGGTGGCCGTGCCCGAGGGACTGCCGGCATGGCGGTACCACTCCCTGCGCCTGGGCTCGGTCCACCCACCCGAGATGGGGTACGCGGAGAGGACGGCGGTGGGCTTCCTCAGGAGGCTGCAGGGTGAGCGGGGGGGAGGGATAGGTCTTGGGGGGCTGCAGCATCTCTGGGTCCCATCTCTGGCTGTGCCAGAAGCAGGCGGCTTCCAATCCCCCAAATCTCCTCACCTGCACCTCCATCACGCCTCCGCTGTCACTTCTGCTCCACAGCGGAAAGCAGCCAGCACCCCAGCACCCCAGGGTGCCCCCAGGACCTGCCCCCCCCCAACACCGGGACCAGTGAGCCCCCACTGGGGAATCCCGCGCAGTGAGTGAGCGGCACTGGGACCATCCCCTGCATGCGCATCCCTTGGTCCCCTGCCACATGAGTTGGGGGGCTAAGGGTCTGCACCTTCTCTTCTGGAGGATGGGGTCCTCCACCCCCAGCATATACTGGGGGGCGTTGCTCTGATTTCCCCTCCCAGGGTCGCTGCTGTGCCCCACGCTGGGATGCCCACAGCATCCCCCGGCCCCGGCAAGGGCCGAAGGGCTGCAGCCATTGTCACCGGACCGTGCGCCCTGGACAAGGACCCTGGCAGCGCCTGCACCCGCTTCTCCGTGATGTGGTACCACCGGCGGGAGACGGGGTCCTGCGAGCGCTTCTGGTACGGGGGCTGCGGGGGCAACGCCAACCGCTTTGGCAGCGAGCAGGACTGCATCCGCGCCTGCGTGGAGCCGGGTAGGTGAGGGTGGGAGCCCACCCAGGGACCACGGGGGGCCATGGGGTGCCCCCAGCCCAAGCGGGGGTCATGGCTGAGGTTCTGGTGCTGCCACTTGGCTGATGCTGGGACCATCTCGGGCAGGTCTCGACAAAGCCGGCGTGGGTGAGAGCAACGTGACGCAAGGTGAGGAGTGTGCGAGGAGGGGGGGGGGGGTCTGTAGGGGTGACTTACGAGCAGAGAGCAGGCAGGGAGACAGGCAGGGCTGCCAGCTCACGCACCGGCTGGGCCGTGGGGTGTGTGCCCCGGCACCCTGGCTGTGCCACGAGCCTGCCGTGCCGCCTGCCTTGCAGATGCCTGCCTGGAGGAGAGGGATGCAGGGCCCTGCCGCTCCTTCTCACCCAAATGGTTCTTCGAGGGGGGGCAGCCCGGCAGCTGCTCGCTCTTCTGGTACGGGGGCTGTGGCGGCAGCCGCAACCGCTTCGAGAGCCGGGAGCAGTGCGAAACTGCCTGCCTGCCCCCCAGGGGGGCGAGGAGCCCCCCGGCCCCCAACCCTGCCAACACTTCCTCCTGCACCCCTGTGCCCGGCTGCTAGGGCTGCCCCCCCCCCCCGCATCGGGGTGCGGGGTGTCTCTGGCAGGGTGCAGCACCCACCGGCACGGCGCTCGCCCTCTGCAAACCTCTCCTGCTCCTGCTTGCGCAGGCTCCAGAAACGAGGACACTTGAGTCATTGCACAAGGACCTCGGGGTCCTGCCAAGTTTCTGACAGCTCATCTTCAGCTGCTCCATCATGGGGGGGGGGGCGGGGGGGAGGCTGAGCTGGTGGCGGGGGCGCTGAGCCCTTGCAAAACTCTGCGCACCCCCTGCCACCCGCTGCTCCAGGGGGATGCTGGTGCCCAGGGCTGGCCGGCCAGCCCAGGAGCCTTGCAAATAAAATCCACACCACGGTTTGTGCTGGCCGGTGCAGCTGGGCTGGGGGAGGGGGAGGGTTTGGGGGTGGGTGTCCCAGGGCTGCAGGAGGCCCTGGATGGGCGCCCCACATCCCGGCCAGCTGCAGCTGCACTCTCCCTGCGGGGAGCAGCTTCCCCGGCTGCCAGGAATGGGGAGCAGGGGCCAGATCCAGGCGCGGGGGCGGGGGGGTTGCTTGTGGCCCCCACCCCAGCATGGCTGCGGTGTCGGCAGGAGGCAGCCGTGCTGCTGGCGGGCTCCCGTCCTGGGGGGCTGCAGCTGTGCTGCTCCACACTCCCCCATCTGACCTGGGTGCTTGGTCCCATGCCAGCACCCCATCCTAATAACGCCTGATCCCAATAACGCCAGCATCCCAGTCTTAATAATACCTGATCCCAATAACACCAGCACCCCATCCTGATAACACCAGATCCCAATGACACCAGCATCCCATCCTGATCCCAATAACACCAGCATCCCACCCTCATCCCAATAACACCAGCATTCCACCCTCATCCCAATAACACCAACATCCCACCCTCATCCCAATAACAGCAGCATCCCATCCTGATAACACCAGATCCCAATAACACCAGCATCCCACCCTGATCCCAATAACACCAGCATTCCACCCTCATCCCAATAACACCAGCATCCCACCCTGATCCAAATAACACCAGCATCCCACCCTGATCCAAATAACACCAGCATCCCACCCTGATCCCAATAACACCAGCATCCCACCCTGATCCAAATAATACCAGCATCCCACCCTCATCCCAATAACACCAGCATCCCACCCTCATCCCAATAACACCAGCATCCCATCCTGATAACAGCAGATCCCAATAACGTCAGCACCCCATCCTAATACTGCCAGCGTCTCATCCTAATAATGTCTATATTAGGATAATAATCCAAATAACACCAGCATCCCGCTCCTAACAGTCCCAGTCCTCAGGCAATGTCTGGTGGCCACGGCCACCTTTGACACGGGCTGTCACCAGGAATAGCTCCGAGACCTGATTCTTCCCTTTATTATTCAGTTCTGCATAGCGGGAGAGGACAGGCACATTTTTCAGGACAGCCTTGGCTCTGGCAGGGCTGGCAGGAGGAGGGGGCAGCTCAGGTCAGTCCCGTGCCTGGTGCTGAGTGATGCTTGGGGGGTGCATCCCATGAGCCCCCAGGTTGTGGCTGTATCAAAATTTTACCTAAATGCCACTCAGAGCCCCTAAATACATTTTTAAGGCAAAGGAAGCCAGGAGCTGAGCGAGCCAGGAGAGAAGAACTGGAACGGAGAATTTTGTTTCTTTAAATGTCATGTTTTTTTAAGCTCATTTTTGCACTTGGGTTTGGCGAAGCTGAGAAGACTTAAGTGACAAACCAGCTGTCCCCCGGCGCAGCACAGCGCTCGCCCAAGCAGACACCCACCCACCGCCTCCAGCCCCCCCAGCGCCGCCGATGCAGCAGGGATGCGGTGCTGCACGGCAAAGCAGAGCCCCCTGCGCCCCTCCAGTGCCAACCCCCCGACCCCCAACCCTCCTTCTTTAGCCCCATAGCATCGTGTGGGCCCTGGGCCCCTCCCGAAATTGGGGTGGGTGAGGGGCTGCTGGTGGGGCAGCTGTGGAGGTGTCGGCGATGCTCCCAGAGGGATGGAGGGGCTGCGGCAACACCGTGTCTGGCGGGGATGCTGCAAGGCAAACCTCGCACCATGAGGGGGCTGCTGGGTGGGTGGGAGTCTCCCAGCCCTCCCTGCCAGCCCCCTGCCCACCCCTGCAGGCAGCAGCACCGTTTGCACTCACCCAGCAAGGCTAAGCCCAGTAGAGGGGGACGATGCTGCAGAGGATGCTCGCAGTGGTGCCCAGGAGGGAGCGATCGGCCAGGGGCAGGGCAAGCCTCTTCTCAGCCTGGTGAGGGGAGGGAAGGAGAAACAAGGCAGCAGCGGCGTGATGCTGCACCCCACTTCTTCATCGGGGGGGCTGCATGAGGCACCGAGCCCAGGGCATTGCCATGTGCCCCCCACACCTCATCCTGCCCCAGCTGGTGCTGAGCGGGGAGGCCGGCACCCACCTGCCGGCGCTGGAAAGTCTCGGCGACAGCATCCAGCCCTGGGATGTTGTCCTCATCCACACGGGTGATGTAGCAGGCACGGTGAAGCCGGGATCTATAGCTCACCAGCAGCTGTTTGCCGAGAGATGTGGCTCAGCTTGGTCCCACCACCCCTTCCCCGTCCCCCGGGCCGCGCAGGGCTCCCTGCTTACATTCTTGTAATCATAGATGATCGTGGCCGGGTTTCCATCCCCGCTGTCCAGGTAGAAGGTGGCCGCATCTTCATCCCAGGCCGATCCTCTCCACAGCCCCATCCGCAGGACCTGGGGGGCATGGGGGG
Organism: Falco naumanni; assembly: GCF_017639655.2. Lineage (NCBI taxonomy): Eukaryota > Metazoa > Chordata > Aves > Falconiformes > Falconidae > Falco > Falco naumanni. The sequence continues at coordinate 4,018,586 of NC_054072.1, forward strand.
AACTCACTACCTGGGGCAGCCCCTCCCTGGGGGCGGCGGGGGTCCCTACTTACGGCGTCGGCGTGCTGCTGGTCCACGCGCAGCCACATCAGCAGGGCGCCGGCGATGATGACCACCAGCAGGACCACCACCACCACCACGATGAGGAGGCACTTGAGGTGGTGGCAGCTGAGGAGCTTGCGGGGCAGGTAGCAGAGCAGGCGAGGCACGAAGCAGAGGGACCGCTTGATGCAGGCGCAGCCGGGGCAGCCGGAGCAGCCGGGGCAGCTGGGGCATTTGCAGCACTGGGGCATGCAGCACCGGGCGCATTTGGAGCAGCAAACCACGCAGGGCCAGCAGCAGCAGCCCGGCTTGCAGCAGCCTGAGCCACAGCAGCCCTTCTCCGGGTCCTGCGGGCATGGGAAAGGCAGAGAGCCGGGGTGAGGGGGAAGGGGATGGGAGCTGGGGGATGCAGGTGGGCTGGGGATGGGCTTGCCCTAGGGAGCAGCTCCCATCCCACTGCCCCTGAGCTCCGGGGATGCCTCCATCACACATGCACTGGTGCCTCGCTGGGATAAACTGGGCAAAGCCCTGTGCTGAGCACCTCTGCTGGGCACAGGGGCACCCCCAGCGTGACTGTGCCACCCCACTGCGGGTTGCAGAGACTCACCAGTGGCTCTTCAACCACCACCTGCTTCATGCTGCTCTCCATGGCGGCTGCCTCCTCCTTCTCCTCCTCCTCCTCCCAGCCTGGGCTGCCCTGCAGCAGCCGTGCCAGAGGGTTTTATACCGGGGTGCCGGGGCGGGGAACAGAGCGGCTCCTGTGGATGGGCTCACGGCCCCGGTGTGCGGCCAGGCTCTGGCATGCGATCCACTTCACTTGTGTTTGCTGACCTCCTTCCCCACCTCTGGATCCCCCTGGGAACCCGCTGACCAAGAGGCTCTGAGGGCACTTGTCCCCGAGCACAGGGGCCTCTCAGCTGCCCAGGAGCGAGGTGTCAGGGCCAAAGCAAACCCTCCTGCACGGGTTAGAGCTGCTCTCCAGGGTGGAGCATCCGGCAATGGCCACGGCCAAGGCGAGACCTGGCTCCACGCCTGTGTCCCTGCGCCAGCTCAGGCACCTGGAGCCGCTCGAGGTGGGCAAAGTGTAAACGGGGCATCAAAGCTTTTCCCATCAACTGCAAGGCTGGGGTGGGGAGCGGGGTCACGGTGTGGGGACATGTCCCTGGACTGTGGCCAGGCTGGGTGCTCCACAGCGTTGGTCCCGAGGATGCTTGGGCACCGCGGGGGCTCGCCTTGCCAGTGCTGGGGTCTTCAGGGCTGGCAGCCGTGCCCACAACGCACATTTTCTCGGGCTGAGGGGGGGTCCCAGCTCTCTGCTGTGTCACCCTGGGTGGTGCAATCAGCAGGGCAGGGTGACACCACTGTGCCTTGGTCTTGCCTGGGCGTGAGCCTCTCCTGAGCTCAGGCTGGGACCTCTCCAGGCACCCCTGGGTCCCCTCCTCAGTCCTCTGGGACCCCAGAGGCTTGGAGCAGGGTGTGTGTGTGGGGGGGGTGAGGGTGTGCGCCCCGTGCTGCACGCTGCCTCCTGTCCCAGCATGTGGAGGAGCATGGGAGACCCTCGAGTGGTTCCTGGCTGTTTGCCTTCCGTGCGGGAGAGGCCGTGGGAGCCCTCATCACCTTCCTCGGCTCCCTGCACCCTTCCTGAGCTGGCTCCTCACCAGGGTAACGCTGGGTCAGGGCATTTTGGGGAGCAGAGCTGCTGGCCCCATGTCAACACATGGCAACGTGCACTTTCCCTCCTGTCCCCAGCAAAGCGTCAGCCGCAGGGAGCTGTGACCCTCCTCGCTGCCCATGGCGGTGGCTATGGGGACAACCCTGAGTTAGCGCCCGTCCCAGGGTTAAATTCATGCTGCCCAGCACCGCTGTGCTCCTGGGGGGCTGGCTTGGGTCCTCCCACGATCTCTTTTCTCCCTCCCAGCCCTGTTGATCCCTTGTTCGCTTGGAAGTGCCCCCCAGGGATGCTCCCAGCCGCTTTGGGGCAGAGGGGCTGGAGCTGCCGGGGATGGGGAGCGGATGGGGACGAAGGGGAGCTGGAGCAAGCGGATCATGGCCTGTGGGTGCCCTGCTCAGCCCAGGGCTTGGCTGTCACTGGGCATGTGGCACAGTCTCTGTGTCCCCATCTGCACGAGGAGGGGATGGGGACCTTTCCTCGAGGGGTGGCCCCGACCCCGCAGTGGTGCCAGGGTGCCCATGGGCCGGGGGTGCAGGGGCTGCCCCTGCCATCTCGTCCTTGCTCCATGCAAACTGGGGGGGGGCACAGGTGGGGACATCAGCCAGGCAGCCTTGAGAGTATGGTGTGGGCGTGTGTGCCCCTGCCCCGGGGAGCTGGCATCTGAGCCCTCCTGTGCTCCTGGTCCAGGGCTGGACTGAACACACGGTCACGATGGATGCACCTACCCACCCCAGGGAGACATCCCTGGCCAGGGAGACATCCCTGCGGCACCGTGCCGCCTCTCCCCAGCACCCCAGGAGGGACCGTTTGGCCAGGGCAGGGGGAAGGACGAGAGCAGCACCGGGAGGCAGGGGCACAGGCTTTACTTCGCAGACAGAAGCGTGAATCCCAAAGCCAATCCCACTTGTTTATTGCAAAAATGGGAAAGCCGTGGTGCCAAGCAGCTGTGGACGGAGCACCCCGATGGCAGGGGGGCTGCCCTTGGGCTGCAGGTGGGATGGGGATGGGGAGGAGGAGACATGGCTGGGCATTCCGCCTGGAAGGCAACACGGGGAACATGGGGACGGTGACATCCCCATCTCACTGTCCCATCCCCCAGGAGCAGACCCCAGCCGACGCTACGCCCAGTATACAGGGACGGTGCTGCAGAGGATGTTAACGGTGGTGCCCAGGATGGAGCGGTCGGCCAAGGGCATGGCGTTTTCCCCAGCCTCCTTCATCTCAGCCTGCAGGAGAGAGAATGGAGGGGGCTACCATCCTCCGCTACCATCAGCCTCCCCTCCAGCGGATGCTTGCTGCAAGCCCCCCCAGCCCTGCACTTGGCCCTGGCTGCCCAGGACTCACCTGAGCAGGGTGGCCACCACTCACCTGCCGGTGCTGGAAGGTCTTGGTGACAGCATCCAGCCCTGGGATGTTGTCCTTATCCATGCGGGTGATGTAGCAGGCGCGGTGATGCCAGGACCTGTAGCCGACCAGCAGCTGTTTGCAGACAGACCTAGGGTCAGCTCAGCCCCGTCCCTGCCACCGCCACCCCCCTCCACCGTGCCCCATCCCGGGGCTGCCCGCACACCTTGCTGTAGTCGTACACCACCACGGCAGAGGCATTGAGCCCATCCTGCACGGCGAACGTCCCGGTCCTTTCCTTCTTGCTCATGGAGAGGTGCTGGGGGGTCCCTTCACCATCCAGGCCATGGATGGTCATTCGCAAGACCTGCCAGGTGGAGGGGGGCAGTGATGCTTTGTGGGGTCTAAACCCCATCCTGGCAAAGCACCGGCAGCCAGTGCCGTTCCCAAGCCCATCACCGGAGCCGGTGGCACCGTGGCTCCTTCCCTGGTGCTGCCTCACCGTTTCGGCGTGTGTCTCGGTGATGTGCAGCCCCAGCAGGAGGAAGGCGACGATGGCCACCACCAGGACCACCACCACCACCACCACGATCAGGAGGCACTTGAGCTGGTGGGGGATGCAGGGCAGGCGGGAGGAGGCCGTGTAGCTCTGGGGACACAGGGGAGCACCCAGCTGAGCTGCCAGTGTGGGGCCAGGGAGGGCAGCCGATGCTCAGCCCCACACCGGCTCCCCAGGCTGGGGGATGGGTGCTCCTTACCGGCGGTGCCTCATCCAGCAGTGCCTCTTTGGAGCTGCTGTCCATCTCGCCCTCCCTCGCCGTGCAGCTCCTGTCTCTTTGCCAGCCGGAGCCAGGGGGGATTTATAGGGTCCTGGGTGGGGGGGAGGAGGCTGGGGCCACCCCAGCTGCCAAGGTGCCACTTGTGTTCTGTTTGCTGAGCCTGGAGAGGAGCCGGGGAAGGGGCGTGAAACCTCCGAGGGCCCTTTCCCAGCATTTACCTGGGGGGCAAGGCAAACAGCGGGCAGGCAGAGCGTGCCCGCCCTCCGCACCCAGCCCCCGGCTCTGCCTGAGGACCCAGCACCCTCAGCACTCATCCCCACGGGGGGCTGCACCCCTGGTTCCCACAGCCCCCACGCAGCTGCGGCCCCCCCGGGATGGGGAAGGAGCTGGCTGGGCTCATTGTTGGCCGGGAGCGCCGTGCCTGGGACGGGACGGCCGGGTGCCCAGTGCCTCCCACCACCCGGCAGCGCTTGCTGCCAGGTCTGGCAGGGAGCTGGCGCGGGCAGCACTGCAGCACGGGCGCCCGGCCGAAGCAACGGGGTGGGAGAGCTGCGGTGGCATCACCCCTGCAAAGGGGGTACCGACCTGTCCCCCATCCCCGGTGCACCCCGAGAGGACCCAGCTGCCAGCGGCTGCCCCCCACGGCGTGCACCCCCGTGTTCGCACGCCCACCGATGAGGACACGCGTCCACGCGGATGCTTGTGCCGTCACTCAGCTGCATCCCTCCCTCCCTCCCTCCCTCCCGCAGCACAGGAGCATGGTGTGCTGCAGAGCAGCGGGTCAGGCACCGGCAGCCCCCGCCACCACCATCGCTCCCCCTCCACGCTGAAATCTCCCGGGAAGAGGAAAAGGCTTCGCCGCAGCGGCGGGGCACGGCAGGAGGAGAAGGACCAGCGGCGGGGGAGAGAGCAGCGCTAGGCCAGGGCGTGATGGAGCTGCGGCACAGGAGGAGGATGCTGAAGGGCCAGCTCCCTGCTCCCCTCCTCCTCCTCCTCGCCTTGGCCTGGCTCTGGCTGCCGGCAGAAGGTCGGCGCCCCCCGCGGCCCCCCCCTTGTCCCCCGAGCTGCTCCTGCACCCGGGACACAGCTTTCTGCGTGGACTCCAAGGCGGTGCCCAGGAACCTGCCTCCTGAGGTCATCTCACTGTGAGTACTCAGGCAGTGGGATGGGGACGGGGACGGGGACAGGGAGCAGGTCGTGTCCCGGGGGTGCAGGGCTGGTGGGGGCTGCTGGCTGCCCTGGGCGGGCAGGGACAGCCTCCTTCTTTGTGCTGCATCGGGGGCAAATGCTTGGCAGTGGGGGGTACGGGCTCTGCAGGGGTCTCAGGGGAAGGGGGAGGCTGGGGACACCCCAGGACTGGTCTCCGTGTCCTCCTGTCCTGCGGTGGTGGCAGGGCTCCATGCGCACGCAGCCATCCATCAGTGACAGATGGAGCAAGGCTGCAGCCCGTCCGTGCCATGCTCCCCGGCTGCTGTGACCTTGGGGACCAGAGCCCCAAGGGGACGCGGCTGGCGGGTCCTGGTGCAGGGTCCCTGGGGACACGGCGGTGCGCCGGAGCCTTGTACAGGTGTGCGAGTACAGATGCATGTGTGTGCATGCATGCGTGCAGCTGTGTGTGTGCGTGTGTGTACACGTGTGCGCGTGCATGCAGCTGTGTGTGTGGACATGTGCCTGCATGCATGCGTGCAGCTGTGTGTGTGCATATGCACTGGGGCCAAGGGGTGCCGCAGGTTGTGGGCATGTGTGGGGTGGGTGCCAGCCCCCGGGTGCAGCGGTGGGACTCAGCGCCTTGCCCCCTCCGTGCCACCCCATTGCACTGGGTGACAGAAGGGATGATGCTGAGGGGCGCGGGGGTGGCAGAGCCGCCCTGCTGCTGTCCCCTCTCCTGCATAGCCCTGAAGCTTTGTCTTACTGGCAGGACGATGGTGAACGCAGCCTTCACGGAGATCCGAGAGGCAGCCTTCGCCCACATCCCCTCGCTGCAGTTTCTGTACGTCCTCCGTGCCGGTGGCCAGGCACCCCAGTGCCATCTGTGCCCATCCTGCCCGCCCCCGATACCCCGGTGCCATCTGTGCCCATCCTGCCCGCCCCCGATGCTGATGCCTTCCCCTTCTCTTTGCAGCCTGCTCAACTCCAACAAGTTCACGCTGATCGGGGACAACGCCTTCGCCGGTCTCTCGCACCTCCAGTACCTGTGTGTGGGATGGGGACGGGGACACAGGGATGGCCCTAGGGAGGGCATGGGGAGGTCTGGGGTGACCACAGGGACTGGTCCCCTCGGGGTGGCCGTGCCACCATCTCCTCTTGCCCCAGGTTCATCGAGAACAATGACATCCAGGCGCTCTCAAAGGCCACTTTCCGCGGACTCAAGTCCCTGACCCACCTGTGAGTACCAGGGGGTCCCTGGGGACACAGGGATGGCTCTTGCTGCTTCACTGTGGACAGGGCTGTGTCACCTCCATGATCCCTCTCATCCCCCAGGTCCTTGGCCAACAACAACCTGCAGACACTGCCCCGGGACCTCTTCAAGCCACTGGACATCCTGAGTGACCTGTAAGGCTGCCACGGCACTGGGGACCCCTGGGACACCAGGCTGGGGAGAGGGTGACATGCTGGTGCTGGGGCTTTGGGCAGGGTGCTCCGCTCGCTCCGGGCTGGGTGCTGGGGGTGACTTGGTGCCATCCTTGGCAGGGACCTGCGGGGCAACACGCTGGCCTGCGACTGCAAGATCAAGTGGCTGGTGGAGTGGCTGGAGAGCACCAACACCACGGTCCCCGCCGTGTTCTGCAGCAGCCCCGGGCAGTTCGAGGGCCAGAGGATCCGGGACCTGGCGCTCGGTGACTTCCAGTGCATCACCACGGGTAAGGCACGGCAGCCACCCATCACCAGGTGGGCACCCAGGTGCCCAGACCCTCACCGCCACCTCTCCCCCCAGACTTCGTGGTGCACCAGGTCCTGCCCTTCCAGTCGGTGTCGGCTGAGCCCTTCACCTACGCCAGCGACCTGTACGTCGCCCTGGCACAGCCCAGTGCCAGCAGCTGCACCGTCCTCAAGTGGGACTACGTGGAGCGCAAGCTGCGGGACTTTGACCGCATCCCCGGTAAGGTACCCGGGTGGGGGTCCCCTCCTGGGCTGTCACCCCCGTTTTGGGTGTTTGGGGAAGGGCACGGCCGCGGCGTGATGTGGTCCTGCCTGGCAGCTCACTCGGCGGTGCACTGCAAGCCCATCGTGGCGCAGAACCAGCTGTACGTGGTGGTAGCCCAGCTCTTCGGTGGCTCCTACATCTACCGCTGGGACACTGCTGTGGACAAGTTCATCAAGATCCAGGACATCGACAGCCAGAAGACCCGCAAGCCCAATGACATCGAGGCCTTCCAGATCGAAGGCGACTGGTACTTTGTCATCGCTGACAGCTCCAAGGCGGGTTCCACCAGCCTCTACCGCCTCAACCAGAACGGCTTCTACTCCCACCAAGCCCTCCATGCCTGGCACCGTGACACCGATGTGGAATACGTGGAGAACGATGGCAAACCCCGGCTGATCATCTCCAGCAGCTCCCAAGCGCCCGTCATCTACCAGTGGAGCCGGGCGCAGAAGCAGTTCGTGCTGCAGGGGGAGGTGGGGGAGATGCTGGACGTGCAGATGGTGAAGCACTTCAGGGTGAAGCGGGACCAGTTCCTCTGCCTCAGCCGCTACATCGGCGACTCCAAGGTGGTGCGGTGGGAAGGGCAGCGCTTCATCGAGCTCCAGACGCTGCCGTCCCGCGGCTCCATGGTGATGCAGCCCTTCTTGGTGGAGCAACGGCAGTACCTGGCCCTGGGCAGTGACTTCTCCTTCACCCACATCTACCTGTGGGAAGAGGAGAAGCAGAAATTCGTCAAGTTTCAGGAGCTGTCGGTGCAGGCGCCGCGGGCTTTCCACTACGTGCCAGCCGCCGACGTGCAGCTCCTCCTGGCTCCCAGCTTCAAGGCCAACACGCTGGTCTACCGGCACGTGGTGGTGGACCTCAGCCTCTAGCAGGGAGGCAGAGCCCAGGCTGCCCCCACGGCCCCGGCGCAGCCCTCGCCTCCCCCGAGAGCTGCCTGCTCCTGCCCGAGGACACGCATGCACTCACCACCCTTCCTCCTGCCTGCAGCCCACCGCCCTGCGGTCACAGCCCGGTGCCAGCCCCGCTCCCAGCCCCCCATGTTCACCCACCCCTCAAATTGCCCCCAGGGCAGCACCTAGCCCCACAGTCCCACTGCTGGGGAAGCCACGGGCCTCAGTTTCCCCCCAGTAACCCCAGTTTCCCCATGTGTAGTACCCACAGCCACCCTGTCCGGCAGCCTGTGGGATGTGGGCAGGAAGGTGGGACACCCCTCACTCTGCAGGATGATGCCCTTGGGTGCCTGCTCCAGGGTGCTGGCCAGGCTGGCAGGGGTGGGGGGGCACAGGTGCCTCTGCCTGCTCGGGCAACGGGCTGGAGGCTTGTGGCAGGGGGGGTTGGGGGCATGGGAGTGGGGCGGCAGGCTGGGATGTGCACAGGCAGGGATAGACTGCCGGGGCTGGATGGGATGCTCCCAGGATAATGGGGTGCTCCCAGGCCCATGGAATGCTCCAAAATGGATGGGATGCTCAAGGTGGACAGGATGCTGGAGGCCAGTGGGATGCTCCAAGGCAGATGTGGATGGGATGCTCAAGGTGGATGGGATGCTCAAGGCCGGTGGAAAGCTCCACAAGATGATCAAGGCCAGCAGGATGCTCCAAGGTGGATGCGGATGGGATGGTCTGAGGAAGATGGGATGCTCGACGCCAGCGGGATGCTCCGATGTGGATGGAGATGGGATGCCCTGAGGAAAATGGGATGCTCGATGCCAGCAGGATGCTGCCGAGGCAGTGCCGCCACTTGCAGAAGCAGGGCTGGCCGGCTCCTGCCCCGCTCCGTGCATGTCCAGCAGCTGCCTCTGCCCACGGCCCCGCTGCCGGGCAGGACCCAGCGTGCCAGCCGTGCCCGGGATGTACGTGCCCGCTGAAACGCTCCCCACAATAAAAACACTGTGAGCCCTAGCCCTGCCTGCGTCTGCCTGCAACCTGCCAGCTGCTGTGCACCCAGCCCCGTGCCTGGGGCTCCCACTTCACCCGGCGTCCTGCAGCACCCCACTCCTTGCACAAGCCCCACGAGGGGGAACCCCTTGTTTTAGGGTCCTCCAGGCTCCGTGCATGGCTTGCCTGGTCTTTTTTGCTGCAGATGCCTTGGCCCATGACCCAGGGAGGGGAAGCAGGAGGTGCTTCCCCAGGGAAGGGGAGTCCCAGCTGGAGCCTGCTGCACCCCGAGCTGCACCAGCACCCCGCAGCCACCCGGCTGGTTTTCCAGGGGAATATTTCCCTGTCCCCCAGGTACATAAATATGCAAGTGAAAAACCACCAATTAAGCTCACAAATAACAGATCCTTGCAAAGGTAACAGGCACCCCGGGGGCACAGCCGGCTTTTGGGAGCAGGATTTGACCTTGGTGGCTGCAGAGCCTGAACCCAGTCCCTTCCTGGCACAGCTTCCACTGCCAGATCCAGCCCTGCCCTGGGTGCAAGGCAGGGCAGAGCACCCAGCCCTACCGCAGCAGGCTATTGCCACACTTCTCTGCCTCAGTTTCCCTACCAGGAAAGGGCAGATTTTAAAGCCGGGTGGGAAGCACAAGAAGCTGCAGAGGGGTGCTGGCACCCCGGCAGTGGCCGTGCCTGGGGAGGGAAGCTGGGGGTTCCCAGGACCGCTGCCGGGGATGCACAGCCAAGGGGAAGGTGGCCCAGGAAGGTGATGTCAGGTCCATCAGTAGAGGACCGCTGCTGGGGATGCACAGCCAAGGGGAAGGTGGCCCAAGGAGGCAATGCCATGTCCACCAGCGAGGACTCTGGGCTCCGCTCTGGTTCTGGGAAGAGGAAACAGCTTCTATTTTCTCCGGAGCATCTTGCAGGGCTCCGTGCCTGCCGCAGAGCCCTGGCCCTGGTTCAGCAACAGGCCTGAGCAGGTGCTTCAGGTGAAGCGCCCATGCAAACCCAGGGGAGGTGCGCCGGGGAGGGGATATTGCAGCAGCTGAGACCAAACCCCGCTGAATCAACGTGCCAGGGTGGTGCCAGCTTATCTGACTACCTTGGCATGACCCAGCAGGGCTCCCACCTCCGCCCAAACCCCCAGCTCCCGCAGCCCTGCCCTCCTGCACCCCAAGCATTGCAGCTGGGTGTTCTGCATGCCCCATCCCTCCAAGGCCGAAAAGAACCTTAGCACGGTGCAAAGGCTCTTTACCTCCCTACTCGAAGATTAAAAACACCCGAACAAACAACAACAAACTCATTTTGGCAGGTAGGGCATAAACTACTGCACTGCGCTTGTGGGACGCGCCCCTTGCAAGGCTGCTGTGGCCCTTTTAAGAGTTGGCCCTTTTAAAAGCTGGCGTTGCCCTTTTGAGGCGCGGCGTTGCCCTTTTAAGAGCGGCGGGAGGCGTGGCTGCGCATGCGCGCAACCGGAAGCTGCAACATTCAAGCTGCTCCGTTCGCTTCCGGCCGTTGCCGCGGGGACCCGGGGCAGGCGAAAGCGCTGACCCGCCCGCCCGGGGCTGCCGGCCCGGCCCGGGGCTGCCGGCCCGGCCTCACCATGGTGTCCTGGTTACTCAGCCGGATCGTTGTGTGAGTGGGGGCCGGGGGGGCCCACCCGTGCGTAACAAAGCGGGGGACCCTATTGAACGGGCAGCACCCCCCCGGGGGGCTCCATGTGCCGGCCCCGTGGCGGGGGGGGCTTAGGGGGGCTGCCCCAGGCGGTATTGGGGGCAGGATTTGGGGGGGCTGCCCCAGGCGGGCTTTGGGTCAGGATTTGGGGGGGGGGCTGCCCCAGGCGGGTTTAGGGGCAGGATTTGGGGAGGGGCTGCCCCAGGCGGGCTTTAGGGGCAGGATTTGGGGGGGGGGGGGGGCTGCCCCAGGCGGTATTGGGGGCAGGATTTGGGGAGAGGCTGCCCCAGGCGGTATTGGGGGCAGGATTTGGGGGGGGGGGGGCTGCCCCAGGCGGGCTTTGGGTCAGGATTTGGGGGGGGGGGGCTGCCCCAGGCGGGCTTTAGGGGCAGGATTTGGGGGGGGGCTGCCCCAGGCGGGCTTTAGGGGCAGGATTGGGGGGGGGGAGGGGCTGCCCCAGACGGGGTTTAGGGGCAGGATTGGGGGTGGGAGGGGCTGCCCCAGGCGGGGTTTAGGGGCAGGATTGGGGGGGGGGAGCTGCCCCAGGCGGGCTTTAGGGGCAGGATTTTGGGGGGGGGCTGCCCCAGGCAGGCTTTAGGGGCAGGATTTGGGGGGGGGCTGCCCCAGGCGGGCTTTAGGAGCAGGATTTGGGAGGGGGGGAGCTGCCCCAGGTGGGATTTGGGGAGGGGGACTGCGGGTGGGTGACCCGGGGTGTGTGTATGGGAGCAGCTGGGTTTCACACACACACACCCCCCCCCAGGAATGGGTAAGGGTCCCAATCCTGGAAATGCTGCCAGCCTGGGGAGGGGGGCTCGGGTCCCTGCAGCGCTGGGGGGGGGTCCCTGTGCCCGGCTTGCCCCCCACCTCTGGTGCTGTGGCTAGCTGGGCTCGGTGGCCAGTGGCCAGGTGTGCCTGAGGAGTCCCCATGGGGAGAGAGGGGGTGGCAGGGGGGCGTGGGGACCCCCAGCCCCATCCGCACCTGGGTTTAATGGGGGAGGTGGCTGGGGGGAGCGTGGCTGAAGGTGGGTGCGGGCAGTAGCCAAGCCCCCGTGCCACAGGGCATGTTTGGGGCTGGCAGGTCGCCCGCGTGCTGCGGCGACGGCGAGGCCCTGTGTGCCGGGCACTGAGCATCGTGCCGCGGGGATGCGGGTGGGTCCCATCCTTCACCTTTCAGAGGGAGCTGAATCCCTCCTGGCCGGTCGCAGGGGGCTGTCCCCTCCGTGCCGGGCCCCCCGCCACCACCTCAAGGGGTTGAGCCGGTCCCTGTGGAGGTGGCAGTGCCACCCTGCTCGTGGCTGGCTCTCCGCAGCGGCTCCAGGCTGGTGCCATCCCTTCTCCCGGCAGCTCCGGGCTCGGTGTGGGGCTGGTGGGGTTCAAGGTCAAGCTGGGGCGCTGGGGCCGGCAGCTTTGCTGCTCTCCACAGCCTGGCCTGAGCGCCTCTCACCCTTTCTCCGTTACAGGCTGGTTTTTGGGATGCTGTACCCTGCCTATGCTTCCTACAAGGCTGTGAAGACCAAAAACATCCGGGAATATGTGAGTAGGGGCGCTGGGCAGCCCCCCCCACCTCGGGCTGCAGCCCCGGGCTGACCCCCTGCTCCCCGCAGGTCCGCTGGATGATGTACTGGATCATCTTTGCGCTCTTCACCGCCACGGAGACCCTCACTGACCTGCTCATCTCCTGGTGAGGCTGATGTGCCGGGAGGAGCGGGTCTGCCTGCGCCCCCGTGCCCTGGTGGGGGGGGGGGGGGGGGGGGGGGGGGGGGGGAAGGAGGGGGGCTTCCTCCTCCCTCTGCCTGCTAGGAGAGGGGCACGAGCTGCCCTGCTGCCTGGTGGACCCTGTGTGGGGTCTCCAGGCTTGATGCTAGGGGGGGTGCAAGGGAGCAAGATGTGCCCTTGGACCCCCTGCTGGCATCTGCTCACCCCCCCATCTCCTCCCCCTCTCCGGCAGGTTTCCCTTTTACTATGAAATTAAGACGGCTTTCCTCATCTGGCTGCTCTGCCCCTACACCCGGGGGGCCAGCCTTATCTACCGCAAGGTCGTGCACCCCGCGCTCTCCCGCAACGAGAAGGTAAGGGCTGCCCGGCTCGGGGGAGTCCCCTGTGCTCCGGGGGGGAGGAGGCTTAACCCGCTGGGCTGGTGATGCCCTGGGATGTGGCGCGGTGCATGCTCAGCGCCGCCGCGGTGGTCTCGGCAGGAGATCGACACGTACATCATCCGGATCAGGGAGCGCAGCTACGAGACGGTGGTGCACTTCGGCAAGAGGGGCCTCAACATGGCAGCTGCGGCCGCGGTCCAGGCGGCCACCAAGGTACTGGGTAGGGGACAGGCTGCTCCGCGTCCCTGAGGGTCCTCTGGCCCCGAGGACCCCAGGAGGAGCTTGCCACCCCAGCGTGGGTGGCCTCGGTGGTGTGGGTGCCTGGAGAGGGGTCTCTGCGTGCAGACCCCTGCCAAGGAGGATTGCATCGCCCTGCCTGGCTGCGGTGCTTGGGGTTTGCCCCGCGGGGCTCACTTCCATCCTTTCTGCGTCCCTTTCTGTGTCCCCTGTCCCCCCTGGTTAGAGCCAGGGCGCGCTGGCTGGGCGGCTGCGCAGCTTCAGCATGCAGGACCTGCGCTCCATCCCTGATGAAGCCCCTGTGCACTACCGGGACCCCCTGTACCTGGAGGAGCCGGAGAGCTGCAGGCAGCTGCTGGGTGAGCTGGAGCAGGGCTATCACAGCGGTTGGGGGCTTGAGTGAGGCCCCTTGGTGGGGGGAGCGGGCATTCATATGTGCCCCTCTGTCCCTAGGCTACAACGTGCCCTCGGCTGACCAGGAGTACGAGAGTGAGACGACGGAGGACGAGGAGCTCCACTCGGACCCGCAGGTCTCGCCCATGCCTTCACCCCGCAGCCGGGATTCCAAGTCCCTCTCCCGCAGCCAGAGCCTGCGCACGGTGAGGAAGAGGATGTCTGGCAAAGAGGTACCGTGGGGGGGAAGAGCGGTGGCGTGGGGCGCGGGGGTGACAGGGACCTGAGCCATCCCTCCCCCTGCCCAGGTCTCTACTCGGCTCTTGCGCAGCCGCATCAGGAAGAAAGCAGCTCCGCCGGAGGAGGACAGCTAACTGCTCCCAGGAAACCCTCTGCCAAGAGTCTTAACACTAGTTTGCTGCTGCAGCATCGGGAGGGAGCTGTGGTTTGCGCCCACCCCCCACCCCGGCCCCGGGGAGGGGGCTTCCTCCCACGTTACACTGTAAATATCTTCTCTGACCTCTGCGCCTGCCTGGCTGCACTGTGCACCTCTGGCTGCCTCATGGAGGGGAGGGCAGCTTGGCCCCCGCGCTGCTGCCAGCCAGACCCCCACCCAGACCCTGCTGCTGCAGGTCAGCGCCTCTCATCTGGGGTCTGCCCCCCCCTCCCCCCGCCCTCCCAATGAACACTACAGGCTCTGCTGGGCACCCCCCTTCTCCTGCTGCCGTGATGCCTTACTCCCCACATCCCCTCTCCTGTGGGAGCCAAAGAGGGGACGTGCCTTGGCCCGTCTGTCCCCTGATGCCAAAGACACAGCCCCCGGCCACGGTGTCCCCCCCCACCTGCAGGCTGACACCCCCATACTTGAAACTGGGGCAGCAGTACCTGACCATGCCCAGCCCAGCACCACATGGCTTTTAACGTTCTCCTCTCTCGGAAGAGGTTTTGTACATGGAAAAATAAATGTTATTTCAGACTTTTAGGAACAGTTGTCCCCTCTGCTTAAGTGCTGTCCCCTTCCCTGGGGAGTGTGGGACCCTCCAGGGGGAGGGTGCTGTGCTTGGGTCTCCATGGGCCTGAGGGTGCAGGGAGATGGGTGCTGGGGTGCAGGGATGCATCTCGGCCCCTCCTTGCAGCAGCTGCGGCCCCCACAGCGTGGCAGCAGCAGCCGTGGCCCCGCTGGGACACCCGGACCCCCGGCGCACGGCCAGGGCTGGGGACAGACGTCCCTGTCCTGGCTGCCAGCTCTGGCTTGTCCTGATGGCCCCGTCCGTGGGCAGCCGCCCTCTCCCCACCGGGGCTCTGTGATCTCACCAGGGGGGTCTCGGCTTCCTTTGCTCCTGCCCCCAGCGACTTGCCCCCTGCCCAGGTGGAGGACATGGGGCACAAAGTCTCTGCGGGGCAGGCAGGGTGGCACAAGGTGACAACGCTGCTCGTGTTGCCTCTCCTACCCCTGGCAACCCTCCTGTCCCCCGGTGCCCTGCTCTCTGGCATCAATCCCCTTGCTCCCAATCCTTCCTGCCCTCGGTGCTCAGGCCAGCTTTATTTTTAGCCCCTGGCTGCTTTCTGCCTTTGGGGATCTTCCCAGGGCAGGGAGGGTGGCTGCCGCTGCCTGCAGCCCCCCCCCGGGGGAGGCAGCCATCCCAGCGCGGAGCTGGGCAGGGGGGCAGCCCAGGGCAGGCAGGGGTGTTGGGGCAGATTAGGTGGAGGTGGCTGGATTAGCCATGTAAAACTGTCTCAGAGACGATTACTTAAAGCAGCGGAGAAGGAAGGCTGGGTGGGGACAGCGCGAGGGCCAGGGGGCTGCCTGTAATCCCCCTAAAGCCGCTTAGGGAGCATGGTTCCTCCAAGGATACAGCCCCGGGAGGCTGCTGGGGCAGGCTGCCCGCCCTGGGTACCGGGGGCTGGGATGCTGAGCTGGGGTGTGGGGGCTCCCCCAGGAGCCCCTTGGCCCCAGGGCTGGCTGGGGTGTGCTGCGAGTGAGATGGCAGCGTTGGAGCCTGAGCATCACCCCTGCCCCGGGGTGGGGGGTCGGTGGGCACTGCTGTGTTTCCCAGCTTGGGGAAACTGAGGCACGAGCACCAGAGAGTTCTAAGATAGAGCTGGGAAGGGAACCAGGAGTCCTGGTGCCCTTCCACTGTTTCAGCAAGTGTCTCGTGTATTCCCGGGGGGGGACACACACACACACACAGAAACTCGAGGAGGGGACAAAAGCTGCCCGGGGTGGTGCAGCCTGTCCCCTGGGGGCCGAGGCAGCTCCCTCGGGTGCCAGCGCTGATCCCAGCTGTGTCAGCTCGCGGTCCTGTGCCAGGCTGCAGTCAGCAAAGCCGTAATCTCCCTCGACTGGCAGTGCCCCAGCCCAGCAATTACGTGGCTGACCTGAGCTTGCCCGGCCACGATGCAAACCCCCTCTGGGGAGGGGGTGCCAGGCTGTGCTGGCAGCGGGGGGGGGGGGGGGGCTGAGCCCCTCCTGGCCCTGGGGCAGGGTCTGTCCCCACCGCAACGGGGTGAAGCACATCCCTGCGCTGCACGGGGGCTGCAGGAATTAGCTGGCTGGCTTGCGTCCCCGCTTACGTAGCCCAGAAATCCTCCCGTACCCTGGGGCCGCATCACCAGCAGCGTGGGCAGCAGGTCGTGGGAGGGGGTTCTGCCCCTCTGGTGAGACCCACCACCCCCCCTTGCAGCGCTGCGCCCAGCTCTGGGCTCCTCGGCACCGGGGAGGCACGGACCTACCGGAGTGGGTCCAGAGGAGGCCACAAAGATGGTCAGAGGGCTGGAGCAGCTCTCCTGGGAGGGCAGGCTTTCCATGGTTAAAGGGGGCTAAATGGTTAAAGAAAGATGGGGATGGACCGTTTAGCAGGGCCTGTGGTGACAGGGCAAGAGGAAATGGTTTTAAGCTAAAAAAGGGTAGGTTTAGACTAGATATAAAGAAGATTTTTTTTTTTTTTTTTTTTTTTTTTTGCATTGAGGGCGGTGAGACACGGGCGCAGGTTGCCCGTGGGGGTGGTCGATGCCCCATCCCTCGAAACGTTCCAGGTCAGGTTGGATGGGGCTCTGACAACCTGATGGAGTCCAAGATGTCCCAGCTCGCTGCGGGGCTATGGGACCAGGTGGCCTTTAAAGGTCCTTTCCCACCAAAACCATTCTGTGATTCCCCATTAGGCGTTAATGGGAGCGAGGGTCGGGCTGCTGCTCCTGCCAGCCCCCCCCCCCCCCCCCCCCCCCCCGTGCCTCCCAGCCCCCCGCTCCCCTCCCAGGGCTGCCCTGCATCCCAGAGAGCTGGCAGGGGGACCAGGTGACGCAGGGGTGTCCCCTCTCCCAGCGTGACAGGGATGCACAGGGGAAGAACGATACCAAACCCCAGCAGCTGGTGGCCCTGGGACGGGCACTGCCTATTCCGGGAGGGCAGCGGTCCGGAGATGGCATAAGCCGGTGCCTTGGCACTGCCAAAGGTCAGTGCTCGGGGGCTGCCGCGGCCTGGCCGTGGGGGGGTTGGCTCAGCATCCTCCCCGGGGACTGCTGGGTCGCAGGGCAGCAGGGGCTCTTAGTTGTTAATAGGATCTGCCGGCCAGACACCCCCCCCCCCCGGAACAGTGGGTTGCTTTGGGTGCCCTGCTGCACCCACCCCTCAGCATCCTCCTGCATCCCCCACCCCTCAGCATCCTCCTGCATCCCCCACCCCTCAGCATCCTCCTGCATCCCCCACCCCTCAGCATCCTCCTGCATCCCCCACCCCTCAGCATCCTCCTGCATCCCCCACCCCTCAGCATCCTCCTGCATCCCCCATGCTGCCGCCGGGTACTGGCTGAGCCCCCCCAACCCATGCTGGTGGCACCGACCCAGCCACGCTCCTGCACCCCACCCCACCCCCCTGCCCCTTTCCCAGCGCATTTTACCCCACTGCCACCAACCTGGGGGCTGCTACCCTTCTGGAGAGGTGGGGGGGATGCCGGTGCCATCCCTGGAGCTGCCCTTAGCCCCCCCAAGCTGGCTTTTTTCGGGGGGTCCTGGCAAAGCAGCCCATTCCCACAGGCTGGCCCCTCCTCAGTGAGGGGGTCTGGGTGTCCCCTGCCCCTGGTCCCCGCCGGGCTCCCCCCCTGTCCCCGGCCCCGCTGCCTGAGTCAGCTGTTCCAGGCAGGAGCCATGTGAGGCCGTGCACACATGGCTCCCCGCGCGGCACAGCGCTGTATTTTTAGCAGACGGTATCAAAAGCATAATTATGTCTGTTGTTTAAATGCAGCCTCTTTTCTGGCAGCCCCGGGAGCTTTCAGCTGCCGCCTGCCGCAGAGGGCAAGGAGGCGTGATGCGGAGCTGCAGGCAGCGTGCTGCCCGTGGGCAGGGGGCTCGGCTGGGCAGGGGCTGAAAGCCCCCCTCCCCATCACTGCCGGGCAGGTAAGACCTTCCTCCTCCCTTCTGGGACACACACACACACACACACACACACACAGAGAGCATCTTTCTTGTACCATTCTCCCCCCCCCCGCCCCCCACCACCACCATGTCCTCAAACACACACCTGCCCCCAGGCTGCCATCACCCCGCTGGTGAGGAAGAGGATGGGGAGTGGGAAGCGTGGTGGCAGGAGGGGCCGGGGAAGGGGCGTTCGAGGTGACGGGAGTGTGGGAGGACATGGCTGAAGGAATGCTGCATCTCACCCCCCCACACCCCCTCCCCTCCTCGCAGCCGCCTGTCCCCCCGGGGACCCGTCTGTCCCCAGCCAGCCCCGCTCACAGCCTGGCCCTGCCTGCGCTGGCACCGAGGACCATTCCGGCTCCGTATCCCAGGGCTGGAGCCGCGTCCCTGCCACAGCACCGGAGGCTTTTGCCTGGGAATTTTGGGGACCCCGCTCAGGAGAGTGGTACTGGGGACCCCCCAGCAGCATCACCGGGGGCACCAAGGGAAACTGAGGCACTGCCTTGGTCTGAGCAGCGAGCGGGCAGGGGGCTGCCCATCGTTGGTGAACTCCCTTCTCCCCACGCCAGGAGCCGTGCCACCCCATCGGCCTCTGCCAGCCTGCCCAGCACCATGGCCGGCTGGCGGCCGGGCACCCCGGGGCACGGGCAGAAGAGGGGCCCAGGCTGAGGGCAGGAGACCCCCGGCTGCTCCCCCAGGTAGGTGCTGGGGGTACCTGGGTGAGCGGGCAGCAGGCAGCTGCCTGCCCTGCCTCTCCGGCACGCAGGTGGCAGAGGGCTGCCCGTGTCCCTGGCTGCCGTCCTAAGCCTTTGGGCCCCGGGGTAGAGCTTTTAATTACATCAAGGTATTTGAAGCTGGTTGCTGGCGCTGGGCTGGGTAAACAGGAGTCCCAGGCGGGGTGGGGGGGTGCCAAGGGGGTGGCACAGGACGGGCACTGTGCCCCCGCGCTGGGGCTTGCCCGGGACAGCTTGTCCTGCCTGTCCTCCCCCGGGATGGGAATGAGGGATACTGGGAAAGGAACATCCAGCAGCGTCCAGCGCCGGGTCCTGCATCCCCCCTGAGCATCCCCCCCGTCGTGTGTGGGGCGGGCATGGGGGCCACCGGCAAAGGTGGGTTGGCTGCGGGCAGCTGCGACGTCCCTTGGTCCCTTCTGATGGGGACGAGCTGCTTTGCTGTCTCCATCTCCTCACTCCATCCCCGCCTTCACCTCGAGGGCACACAGCACCCAGATCCCGTCGGGCGAAGGGGGTGACCCATGCCGCCCTCCCCTCTGCGGGCTGCAGGAAGGGCAGGGGGTGTCCGGGTGCAGCCCCCAGCTTGGGGAAAGCGGCTCATCTCTCCCCAGCAGCGAAGCAAGCGGGATTAGCGATGCTTACTCACCTCCCCGGAGGGAAAGCGGGAGATTAGGGCCGGGAGCAGCGTCCGACCCTGCGGCGGCGAGGCCGTACCGGCGGGGCGGCTGCCCAGGCCACGTACCGGCAGCCAGGGCTGGAGGGGAGCGCAGGCTGCCAGAGCAGTTGGGCTGTGGCCCTAATTCCCAGAAAGCTGCTCGTGTGGGAGTGAGTGTCCTCCCGTGCCCTCCGCTCCGCCGCAGCCTCCAGACTCCTGAAGGTTTGACGTGGTTTTTTTTTTTTTCCTTGTTTTTTTTTTCCTTTTTTTTTTTTTTCCTTTTTTTTTTTTTTTTTTCACCGGGTGCAGATTAGCAAAAAGCTCTTGCGGCCATCGCGCCCGGTGCTGGGCAAGGGGGGGAACTGGGCTGCCTTCCTCTGCCTGCGTCCTCATCTTCCTCACCTGCGCCGCAGTGGAGGCAGGTAGGTGCGTGCAGGGCTCAGTGCCGGGACTGGGAGGAGGACTAAGGAGGAGGAGGAGGAGGAGGAGGAGGAAGGGCTGGGGCTCTGTGGATGCAGAGGAAGCTGGAGGGGGCTCTGGGCAAGCCGGAGAGTTCATTTTGCGTAAGAAAAAACCTGGATTTCAGGCTGTTTTCCCAGCCAGAGGGGTGGCTTGTGGGTCTGGGGGCTGTAGAGCCATCCCTCAGGGTGCCAGGACAGGTGACGTGGGCACTGGGACAGGGCTGGCAGGCGCCTCGGCTGCCAGAGCATCAGCGCTAAGAGGGGCTGTCGGGGTACCACTGAGCCTTTTGCACCGGGATCCCCCTCCTCAGTACTGGAGCATCCTGTGAGCCCCCTGCCCTGCACGGCCATGCATCCCCCCATGGTCCCAGGGGACGCTGTGGGGACAGTGTCCCTGCACCCCACGTCCTTGCAGCGTTGCTCCCCATCCTCCGGCACCCAGCGGGGCAGGGATGCCAAGGTTTCTAATTTGGGCGCTTCCGGCCTCCCGTGGTGTCTTTCTGGCCAGCGCTCGGCTCATGGGTGTTCGCGGTCCCTCTGCTCGCCCTTCGATTTAAGGGAAAAACCAGGGAGATTTGAGCTCTGTGGCCGGCTGTGCCGAGCCACCAAGGCAGAGCCCCCCCCCCCCCCATGGAGCAGGGGGGATTCTCCCAGCAAAGCCTGAGCTGGCACAACTCAAACCCAGCCCTGACCACCCCCCCGGATTGCTCTGGGACCCTCCACGGGTCGTGCCGGGACAGGCGGGGAGCGGAGGGACCCAGGTCGGAGCCGCTGTGCCGTGGGAGGCAGGCAGGGATCCCGCTCCTGGGGATGGGGTGGGACGATGGCCAAGCCCCAGAAGAGCCCCCGGGGGGCTTCACAAGGGCCTGAGGCTCCCCTGCACGGGAGGAGCAGCCCTGCCATGGCTGGGAGCTGAGGGCAGCTGGGACAGTGGAGCGTGGGGAGGGCACAGAGATGCTACCCCAGTGCAGGGTGGGAAATTCCCTCCAGCATCCCCCGGCTCGTGCTCTTTGCCCTGCCCCAGCAAGGGCTGCTCCTTGGGGCCTGGCAGCAGCAGGGCGGTGTGTCCATCCCCCTCCCCACCTGACCCCCCTCCTCGGTTGCTCCATCAGCACCACCACAACGGTCCCCATGGCTGTGGGCACCTGCCGACCCACCCGGCCGTGCCAGGATGCTGCAGACCCTTCCCCAGGGTTCCCCCCAGATGCCTGCTCCCCCCCTAGCCCTGCCGGAGCCATCATCCCTGGGGAGCGGAGGGAGGGAACGGGAAGAGAGTTTGTCTTTCAGCGCCTTCTCATCGAGCGAAGGCGCGGGCTCACCCACGCCCCAAGCCCTGTCTGGGTCCCCTCCCTGTTCCCTGGCACCCACTGGGTGCAGCGAGCAGCAGCCGGGCACCGTGTCCCCCCGAACCCTCCCCTCCACAGCGAGTGGGGCTCGGGGAGGGATCCCGCCATGGCTTCACCCACGCTGGGGGGGGGTGGGGGGGGGATGGAGACCAGCACAATGCCCACCAGCATTGCAAAGGGACCCCAGCACCCCAAGCCACGGCCATGCCCTGGCCAGCAAGGGTTAACCATGGCTCCTCGCTGCCAGCGGGGCCAGACCGCAAGGAAGCTGCTGAGCTGTAACGAAGGTCTGATGTTAATCACGCTGCTGGGCTCACGCAGGCCGTGGCCTGCCTTCACCCCATCGCCCCGCGCCCCCAGCCCCGCCAGCCTCCGGGTGCCGCGCCGTGCCGCGGTGCTGTGCCGTGGTGCTGTGCCGCGCCGGGGGAGGCTGTGCGGAGCGGCTGCGGTTTATGTAAGGCGTGCGAGCTGTGCGCAGGGTGTCCCTGGGACACACGTGCTCACACGTTACATAAACTCGCCCAGTGCTGCTGGCACCAGCCCCCATCCCTGTCCCTTACTGGGAACCCAGAAATGGGGTGCCCACCTGGGGGGACCCACCTGACCTGTTGCCTCGGGCACCCGACTGGAGCATCGCCCCCCCCCCCCCCCCCAGCATGGGCAATGGGGTGGTGGGAGGGGGTGTTTGTGCTCAGTGTTGTCGTGCTGTTGGGAGGTACTGGTGCTCGGGGGGGGGGTGGGGGGGTGATGGTGCAGTGAGCACCTGCAGGGTGATGGGTCCCAGCTCTCACCCGGTGGGCTGTGGGGCAGGGGTTTGAGTGGTCACAGGTGCCCCTCAGTGGGACGGTGGCAACAGGACGCGATCGCAGCGGTGCTCCGTGTTAGCCCCTCGGCACCCCTTGGGTCACATCCTGCCCTGCAGCCGGGAAGGGAGGTAGAGGAGCTCTGCCTTCATCCCAGGCAGCCGGAGGAGGGATGGCAGTGGAGGGACAAGGCTCGGCTGTGAGCCAGGGTGACCCTGGACTGTAGCATGGGCAAAGTGGCAGCGCGGGTTGAGGCCAGCTCCTTGCCATTTGGGCAAAACCAAAGGGGTTGTGAGCCCCCCGGACCCCCAGCCCATGGTCTGGCCGTGTGCTCCGTGCCAGGCATGCCACCTCCAGCCCTCCCAGCACCGGGACTGGGGCGCTTGGCCCATCCCAGTGTTTCTCCCATTCCAGTTTCGCCCGGAGCGGGCGGCCGGCGTCTTTCATTGGCGATGGGGCGGCTCGGCCGCGTTGCTGAACAAAGGGTGCTTTCTTCGCACGGGGCAAAGCACACCTGCCCGCCTTGGCACGGCCGCTGCTGCCTGCGCCGGTGCCCCCGGGGTTGGGTGGCACCACCGGCACCGTGCCGGTTCCCGGGCGTCAGCAGCCGCCAGCAGCCCTCCTGCCTGCCCAGTCGCTGCGGGAGCTGGCGGAGGCTGCACGCTCGTGGGGAGCAGAGCCACCACCGCCGCCTCGTCCTGCCATCGCTCGCCCCAAGATGCTCAAGGCTGCCTAGAGCCGGGGGAAGGTCCTGCTCGCCACCGCTGCTGCTCCCCTGGGTGCCCATCTCCCTGACCCCCCCGCACACCGGGAGCCCCCGCTCATAGGACTATAGGCAGGAGGAGCACGGAGCCCCCCAGGCCAATGGATCAAAAACTCCAGCTCCAGAATTCAGAGAAGAACGTCCCCAGGGCTGCCCGGGCGGCTTTCTGCCTCCTCCAGATCCCAGAGCCGGATCCCTTCAGCCTGTGGGTCTAGGTGCTCCCACCCACCCGGCTTTGCCTTTCTGGGACCTGGTGCCACCGGCAGAGACGCCCGCTTGTCCTCGCTGCCGCAGGGAGGGCAGCGGGGTCCCTGATGGACCCTCCAGGTAGCTGGCTGTGCTGTGGGATGGTGGGGATGCTCTCAGAGCGGCGGAACTGGCTTCTTGTGCTCTGGATGGGATGCAGGGCAGGGGACGATGCTGCCCTCGGGGGAGTGGGGGGTGACCCTGGGGATGGCACGTGGTGGGGCAGCCTCGAGGCACTGGGAGGGAGCTGTGCCGGGAGCATCTTCCCAGGGTGGGGATGGGAGAGCCCGGCTGGGTCCCATGGCCCAGAGGGACAGGGTGGGTGTCCCTGCTTAGGTAGGGTGCCCCGGGGTGCTGGAGCGCGGGAACGGGGGCTTTGACCTCCCCTGGGCAGGGGGTGTGATGGGGTCAGGTGACTCTGGGGACACAAGCTCCTGTCCCCGGCACGGCTGGCTGCCTGGCAGTCCGGGTGGCTCCGTCCTGCCCCACGGCAGGGCTGCAATTCTGCAGCGGTGGCTTGGAGCGGAGTGACCCCACGCTTGTCCCCCTCGTCCCCTCTGGCTGCGGGGCAGGGGACAGGGGCTGGGCAGGGGACAGGGGCTGGGCTTTCCTCTGCTGGGAAGGGATGTGATCTCTGGCTGCTGCAAGGACCGGCTTTGAACCCCGCATCTGCGTGTGGCCTGGGTCCCAGCGGATCTCCCCAGGCATTTCTACCAGGAGGGGCCTCTGGGAGCTGGGAGCTCCCCCCTCGCTGCAAGCCCTCCTGGGAAGCGCAGCCCAGCCCTGGCCAGAGGCAAATACCTGCGTGGGGCAAGGCCTCCCCACGCTGGGTGCCAGCGGCCGGGCATGTGGCCAGGCTGGGTGCGGAGGGACGGGTGGGCACGAGGTGCGTCCCGGCCGCCAGCCCTGCCAGGCTGGGTGCAGGAGGGCCAGGATGGGATGGGGACCCACGCTCCAGCCACGTGCCCTGCCGCGTCGTGCATCCTGCTGGATGCTGTGGGGTGTGGGAGCCCGGGATCCCCTCGCTGTGCCAGGGAACCTCCCACCTAGCAGGGGAAGATGGAGCTGGGGGGTTACAAGCAGCCCCTCCAGCACCAACACCACCATCTCCGTGCCTCAGTTTCCCCCTTATTGCAACCTGTGTACAGCTGCCCCGGCAGCATTCAGGGAGGGTTCAGTGCAGTGTGACATGCCCTGCTGATGCCCTGCTCCCTGCCTGTAGGGTCCGGCCAGCCCAGGACGGCGCTGAGCACCACATGAGCGGCGGAGCAGCATGGCCAGCGACACGAAGATGGGGGAGACCGCGCAGCGGTGGAGGAGAGCCCAGGACACGGCACAGGACACCCAGGGGATGGAGAGCAGCGGGATGGTCTTGCCCCGAAGCACGGCTGCTGAGCTGGGACTCCCGGGCTACCCAGAGCCTGGCAAGCTGAACTACGGAACGGAGAAGGGGTGTCCCTGGAGGGGCTCCGAGGGATGCTTGGGGCCAGGCCGGGAGCTGGCTGGTGGCCGGCTGGGCTGCCCCTACCCACTGGCCCCACCGTGCCTGCAGGATGCTTTGTGCCGCCCCAAGGATGGAGCCGAGCTCCCTCCACTGCTGCCCCCCAGGAACGGGCAGCCCAAGGCGGGCTGGGCTGAGCCCTGCAAGGAGCGCCCAGGACCACGGTGGGCTGAGGCCGTGCTGGCCCCCCTGGCCCTCTACAGCCACGCGTACCACCGCTACCCCCTGGCCTTCCCGGGCTTGGACACCCAGTGCCCCAGCACCACCGGCAAGCCCCGTGTCGCTGCAGGGGATGGGGCCGGTGACCCACTGTCCTTCCGCCACTGCCCGTTCCTCGTGGAGGCCAAGCACAGCCCTTTCCTCCTGTCCTCGCTGCTGCCCACTGGACCCCCAGCTGACCCCCCGTTTGGTGGCAGCGGGCCGGAGGGACCAGGGACAATGGGTGATGGGCGCTTCGCCGGCGTGGACTGGCGCCTGGGCTCCTACGCACCCACTTGGGCTCAGCCCCTCTACCTGGGGCTCCCACCAAGGTGCAAGGCAGCTCCAGCCCCCTTCGACGGCTGCTCCAGCTCAGGGAAGAAGGTAGGCAACTCCGGATGGCTGTGCCGGTGCCTGGCTCCGATGGTGGTACCGGAGTGGGGATCTCGGGGCTCGGCTCCCCGCTGCACCCCAGCTCCCCTGGGTGATGGGGAGCTCCAGCCTCGGCTGAACCCAGCTGGGAACGGTGGGTTGCGAAAGGTGATGCTGGCACCCACGCCCAGGGCAGGTCTGGGCTGTACCCAGTGCTGGCGACCCACAGCAGGATGCAGCCCCTCACTTGCTCCTGCAGCTTGGTGGGGGGTCCCAGCCTCCCCAAGGGATGGGGCAATGCGTCCCAGGAGGATGATGCTCTCCTCCCCGGCGCAGCCCCGTGGCGTGATGCAAGCCCCCGGGCTGAGTCACGGCAGCAGGAGCCGCGGCACGGAGGCGGCGGGAGGCAGAGCTGCCAGCCGTGGGTGCGCCCGTCGCACCCTGTGCCACTGCGGCTCCCCATTCCTTTCCCACGCGGGCAGGAGCAACACGGGCACCCCACGGGCTCGGCCATCTGGGGCTGGAAAGCACCGGGCAGCTGCCCAGCTCTGGAGGGTGGTGGGGGAAACTGAGGCAGGGCCAGGGGGTGCTCCCCATCACCGCCTCTCAGTGATGTGGGTGATGGAGGCAGAGGTGGAGACCCGCATCTGGGGGGACACCAGCCCTGACAGCTTCTGCTCCCCTCCAGGAGTTTTACCCGAAGAAAGAGCCCGGCTTCCACCCCCCGGCCAAGGACCAAGCGCCATCGCAGCCGCTGGGCAAGAGCCAGGCAGGGCAGGATGGAGACAGGGAGGGGGAGCTGGCAGTGCCGGAGCTACCGGGAGCCCCGTGGAGGGATGGCCGAGCTGGGGGCAGCTCGGTGGTACCCACTCCCCATGCCCACACGCCTCCCCCCAGCGCCAGCCACCCCCTCTTCCTCCTGCAGCCTGGCACGGCGAGGGGCTGCAGGGGCCCCTGGCTGGGCACAGGACCACACACCACCGATTTCCCCCTGGAGCCGGGGCCAGGCCGGCCCTCTGAGCCCAAAGACAAGCACCTGGCATACCAAAGCCACCAGCCCGGCTCACCGCTGGGACCGGGGGAGCCCGACCCATCGTCTCCACTCGTGGATGGGCACTACCCGCCAGCCCTTGCCAAGCCGGAGCCACCCCCGGCTTGCCTTTGCACCACATCGGGCTGCGAAGGGTGCCCGGGGGTGGGTTGTGAGGCTCTCGGCTCCTTCGAGCCCACCCTGGGCATCCCGGGGGGCCATTTTCCATGCCCACCCAGCAACCACACCAAGCTGAAGAAGACCTGGCTGACGCGGCACTCAGAGCAGTCGCTGCCACGCTGCAAGGCGCCCCGGCGGGACGGTGGCTCCGAGCCAGCCGGTGAGGGCAAGCGCTCGGCCAAGCGCCCGCACGGCACCGCCGACGGACCCCGCACTGCCAGCGAGGGTGCCAGGGCTGCCAAGAGGGGCACGAAGGCCACCGAGCACATGGCCATGGTGTGCCCGGGTGAGGGCACGGAGAGCAGAGGGGACCCGGAGGAGCGGAGGATGGAGCTGGGAGAGGGAGGTAAGGCAGTGGGGTTCACGGTGGGGCTGGGGTGGTGGCAGCACCCGATCCCTGGGGAAGTTTTGCATCCTGGTTCCTATGACATGAGCTGTGGACATGTGGGGGCTGGGAAATCTGCTCCACTCGGGTTTTTCCCAGCACAGTTGGGGCTGGCAGCAGCTCCCAGGGTGGGGACGTATAGAAATGCCCCTTTGGGACAGCGCAGCATCCGTGGGTGTGATGCCCAGGGGGTGGCAAGTGCTGATGCTGGGTCGGAGCCCTCCTCAGGGAGGTGCTGGCATCTCAGCCCTGACCTCTGCAGATCCCCAGCCCTACTTTCTAGCCCTACTTTCTGGCCCAGTTTCCAGCCCCCGCCGTGGTGTTCCAGTCCCTCCTGGCTGGTGTGTCCCCATGTGCCGTGTCCCAAAGCACCTCCTGTCTCCCCCAGACCCACCGAGCCATGCTGGCCCGGAGCCGTGGTGCCTGCAGAGTGTGCCCTGCACTGCCCTGCCTGAGAGCATCCCGCGGTGCTGTGCCTGCGCTGCCCGGGCCGTGGGGCACCCCGAAGGTGAGGAGGAGGAGGAGGAAGATTCCCCTGAGAGCACCTGCAGATTGCTGCACTTCCGCAGGTGAGCCTGGGGCTCCCGGAGAGCTCAGAGCCCTGCCCGGGGTGGGAGGCTCCTTGCAGCTCATGTCAGGATGCGGGGAGCATCTCCTTCCATCACCCTGCTTTGAGCATCCTCTCCTGTCACCCTGCTTCAGAGCATCCTCTCCCATCACCCCCCCTTTAGAGCATCCTCTCCTGTCACCCCATTTTAGAGCATCCTCTCCTGTCACCCTGCCTTGGAGCATCCTCTCCCATCACCCGACTTTTGAGCATCCTCTCCTGTCACCCCATTTTAGAGCATCCTCTCCTGTCACCCTGCTTTGGAGCATCCTCTCCCATCACCCTGCTTTTGAGCATCCTCTCCTGTCACCCTGCTTCAGAGCATCCTCTCCCATCACCCCCCCTTTAGAGCATCCTCTCCTGTCACCCCATTTTAGAGCATCCTCTCCTGTCACCCTGCCTTGGAGCATCCTCTCCCATCACCCGCCTTTTGAGCATCCTCTCCTGTCACCCCATTTTAGAGCATCCTCTCCTGTCACCCTGCTTTGGAGCATCCTCTCCCATCACCCTGCTTTTGAGCATCCTCTCCTGTCACCCCATTTTAGAGCATCCTCTCCTGTCACCCTGCTTTGGAGCATCCTCTCCCATCACTCGGCTTTTGAGCATCCTCTCCCATCATCCCACTTCGGAGCATCCCCTCCTGTTCCCTCCGCCCTGCAGGTTCGCCTTTGGGGATGGCGGGGAGCTGAG
This sequence comes from Falco naumanni, assembly GCF_017639655.2. Lineage (NCBI taxonomy): Eukaryota > Metazoa > Chordata > Aves > Falconiformes > Falconidae > Falco > Falco naumanni. The sequence continues at coordinate 4,046,228 of NC_054072.1, forward strand.
CGTTGATGGCTTCTTCACGCTGGGGGAGGCAGAGGGGGAGATGCTGCAGCTGGAGGCGGCCGGCCCTGAGCGAGGGAGCAGGAGCGCGGGGAGCAGCCTCTGCCTGGCCAAGTACCTGTTGGGGGTCCTGGGGGACCCCTTCTGCGAGGCCGTCCGCAGGGACAGGGACACGTGGCCAGGAGTCCCTGGCAGGCCTGAAGGTAAGCCAGGACCAGGGTGGGGGTGACACGGGGGGCAGCAGGGAGGCTGAGGGCTGTGTTTCACACAGGGGTGACAGCCTGGAGGCGGAGGGAAGGAGCCCCCCAGCTCTGTGACGCCTGCCAGCGAGGCTTCTTCAACTCCCACTGGAGCTGCACCAGATGTGGCTTCCAGCTGTGCCCCGACTGCCACCGCAGCAGGCGGGAGGCTGACAGCCACGGTACGGAGATGGGGGGAGGGGGCTTGCTAAGAGGGTGTCAGCTTGGATGGGGGCTTGGTAGGGACGAACGCATCCCTTTTTCTGACGCAGAGGATCTGGTGTGGCTGCCCGAGTGCATCCCCGGGCAAGACCACCCCCTGGCATCCCTCATCCCCACGCAGTTCATCCCCACCTGTGGTGAGTGTGTGTCCCCCCCCTGACCCCAAGACCCCCCCTCCTGCCTGCTGCCCGGGGCTGATCCGCCTGTCTCCATCTGTCCCCAGTCCTGACCCGGCTCTGGAAGCTGCTGCACGAGGTCCGGGTCAAGTTCAGCATCGAGTCGCACTGTCCCTGCAGGGAGGGGGCTGTGGAGCACAGCCTGGCAGAGCCCCTCGGGAGCAGGCAGGTATGGGGGATTTGTGCACTGCGGGGGGGGAAAGGGGTGCTGGTGTACCCCAACCCCTGCAACAGTGTGCTGGCGGGGGGGGTTGTGCATGATGCTAGGGAGGGGACCAGCCCTGGGGAGGGGGCACGTGGCTTCCCCCTGTCTGCCCACATGGACCGGGGTGTTTCAGGAGCTGCCGGGGGTCGCGGTGCCCATCCTCCCACCCAGCAGCGATGCCCAAGCCGACACCTCCCGGCCCATCAAAGAAGGTAGGGCCAGCTGTGGCCCCCCCGCTGCGGGGACAGCCCTGCTCCGGGGGGGTCAGGGATGCTGCACCGAATCCCCTATGGGATAACAGGTTGGGGGTGACAGGTGGAGGAGGATGCGGGCAGCCCTGACCCCTTTCTCCCCTCCAGCAGAGAGCCCCGAGGGGGGGCCACCATCACCGGGCCAACCCCCTCCCCGGGGGACCGTGCAGACCACCACCCTCTGTGACCTCCTCGCCTCCACCGCTGTCAAGCTGTGCCTGGGGCAGGATGGGGTGCGCATGGCCTTCGCCCCCGTCTCGCCTGCCTTGCCCAGCGTGAGTCCCAGGGTGGGCAGGGCACCCCTCCTCCATGCTGCCCCCCCCCCCCATTCAACCCTCAGCAGGGCTAGAGGGGGCAGGGTGGGCTGATGTGGCTCCCCCTTTGCATCCCCCCCCACCTCAGGACAACCGCTTGACCAGCATCCTGGACAGCATCATCGCCCGCGTGGTGGAGAGGAAGATTCAGGAGAGGCAGGCGGGGGGCGAGCTGAGCCCCCCCGGGCCCCCCGCCTCCCACTGCATCCTGGCACCCAGTGGGCTGCTCTGGCTGCACGACCCCAGCCACGCCAGCAACTACAAGCTCTTCCAGGAGCACTGGCGGCGGGGCCAGGTGAGCCCCCCCCCGGCCTCCCTAGGGATGTGTGGCGGCACCACAGAGCCCCTCCCCATGACCCGCAGCACCCCCCAGCACCCCCCGCCCTGCTGAGCCCCTGCTGCCCCCGGCAGCCCGTCCTTGTTTCAGGGCTGCAGAAGAGGCTGGAGGGGCGGCTGTGGGGACCTGAATCCTTCCGCCCAGCCCGGGGGGAGCAGGCGGTGGAGGCGGTGAACCTGCGGGTACCAGCGAGCCGTGTCAGGATGAGCAGCCAGGAGTTTTGGGATGGCTTCGCCGCCAGCGCAGGTAAGGGGGCAATGAGTTTGTGAGGTCCCAAGTGTTATTCTGGGGTGTAAGGCGGGGGGGGGAGTGAGCCAGGCTGTGCATCCCTCCCTGCTCAGGGTGTGCCCATCGGCATGATGCCCGCATCCCTGTGTGTGATGCCATGCTCCCTCCCGCAGCATCCCCGGAGCTGGAGCAGGGTGGCGGGCACTTGCTGAAGCTGGAGAGTGGCTTTGGGGACATGGAGCTGTGCCGGTAGGTGATGGCAGTGGCTTCACCAGGGTGGGTACCCCCCTCCCATGCAGCCTGGTGCCCCCTCCCCTTGCCAGCCGGGTGCCAGCCCCTGCAGCAGCAGGATGCATGCCGGTGTGGGATGCAGCGAGCAGGGCTGGGGGCGGTGGGGAGGCTCTGCCAGCACCATTAGCCGGTGCCACGGCATCAAGCACCATGCCTGTGCCACAGGGCTGCCAACCTGAGTGCCAGCCTGCCTCTGCCAGAGTACTGCGGGCCCGCTGGCCGCCTCAACCTGGCTACCTACCTGCGTGGCCAACGGGGCCGGCGCTGGCTGCGCCCGCGTGTCTGCGTGGCTTACGGTGAGTGCCTCCTGGCAGCACCCTGGTGCCCAGGACAGGGGGGTGAGCTGGGCTCCACGGTGATGCTCACCCCTCGATCACCACCCTGCCCCCACTTGCAGGCGTGCAGCCCCAGGACCGGACCATTGGGACCAAAAACCTGATGGTGGAGGCGGCCGACTCCATCAGCATCCTGGTGCACGCTGCAGCACGACTGCCGGCACGGCAGGGTAAAGTGGGAGCATGGGGGGGTCCCCTCATGCCAGCCCCCTGCCCCGGCTCTCCCTGAGCACCCCTCTGCCCGCAGACATGCTCCTGCAGGCTGATGCGGACGGAGTGGATGCGCTGCTGAAGGAGCGGCTCTGGGATGCTGGCAGCCGGCCTGGTGCCCTGTGGCACATCTTCCGTGCCGAGGATGCTGGCCGCATCCAGGATTTCTTGCAGAAGGTGGGTGCCATCACTCCCTGGCACACCCCCAGCCCCCCTGCCCCCAGGCCTCTGCCTTGGCTCACCCCCGGCCCCCAACAGACCCGTGAGGACCAAGGGCAGGAGGGGGCAACCACAGCAGAGCCCCCCGGCCGCTACTTGGACCTCTCGCTGCGGAGGCGGCTGCGTGAGGAGTGCGGGGTGAGCGGCTGGACCCTCCTCCAGTTCCTGGGGGATGCGGTGCTGGTCCCTGCCGGGGCTCCCCACCAGGTAGGCAGCTCTGCAACCCCCCCAGGCGCAGCTATTTGGGGTGCAGCTGTGCCAAAGCCCCCTGGGGAAACTGAGGCATGGCCGAGCCCCCGTCCCTGATGCCACCATGCCACCGGCAGGTGCAGACCCTCACCAGCATCATCAGCGTGGAGCAGAGGTTCCTCTCACCGGAGAACGCCACCCGCCTCCGGCACCACAGCACCGATCCCCCTGGGGCCGCACGCCAGCTCCGCGCCCAGGTGGGTGGGTGGGTGGTGGGCTGTGCGAGGGTCCCGGTGTGGGGTGAGCCGTGCTGACCCCTCCTCTTTGCACCCTTGCAGCTGGACGGCATGATTTTCTCCGCCGTGCGGGAGGCTGTGGGCGTCCTGCGAGGCTGCAAGTGAGGTGGCCACGACACGCTGGAAGGATGCTCCAGCAAAGCCAGCGCTGGTGGCCACGGCCACAAAGAGCCGGGCCCGGGCATCTCTCGCTTGGTGCTTTGCTCCGCCACCGCCCGGGGTGGCTCAGTGCGGGGCAGCTGGGGAATAAAGTGTCTGCAGCGTGCCGGGGCCGCCGGCACCACCAGCACCCACCTCAGCGTCTCTCTCCTGCTCAGCAGCAGCCCCTGCATCCTCATCCGCCAGCAGGGATGCTCCGGGGGCCTGGGGATGGGGTAGGGGGGCAGAGCTGGGGTCCAGCAGGGTGGCACGGGGCACTGCCAGCCCTTGGCAGCTGGCTGAGGCCACTGGTGAGGTGAGTTTGGCAGGGTCTCTGTGCTGGCAGCCTCATGGAGAACTGGAAAACATCTGACAGCACAGCTCGGTGCTGCCCAGGGGTTTGGGGTCCCTGGCTGCAGCTCCATCCTGCCACCAGCCCAAAGGTCTGTTCCAAGGATGGAAGCAGCCCCGTCCATGGAGCCCTGTGCTCCGAGCACCAGGTGCAATGGGATCGCTCTGCGCTCTGCCCAGGATTGCTGCCTGGAGCAACCCTGCACCCCGCTAAGGATAATGGGGGAAAATGGGGCACCCCCCTGTGCACAGTGCCCCACTGATGGTGAATGGGGCCTCGGTGCCAGCTGCACCGTGTGATGCACTGTGCAGAGCCACGTGCACTGTGGGAGATGGACCAGGCGCTGTGCAGCGCACGGCATGCACCGTGCAAGCAGCAGCATGCAACAGGCACCCTGCAGTTGGCACCGTGTGACGGCCACTGTGTAACTAGCACCGTGCAAGCAGCAGCATGCAATGGGTCCCATGCAATTAGCACCCTATGGTTGCCACCATGCAACAGACACGTTGTAACCAGCACCGTGCTATCAGCACCGTGCAGTTGGCACCGTGCAGCTAGCACTGTGCAATGGGCCTCGTAAACTGAGCGCCGTGCAGTTGGTGCTATGCAATGGAGGACCCCATGCAATTAGCACCATGCAGTTGATGCTAAGCAATGGACACCATGCAATTAGCACCGTGCAGTTGCTGCTATGCAAAGGGCCCCGTGCAACAGGCACCATGCAATTAGCACCGTGCAGTTGCTGCTACGCAAAGGGCCCCGTGCAACAGGCACCATGCAATTAGCACCGTGCAGTTGCTGCTACGCAAAGGGCCCCGTGCAACAGGTACCATGCAATTAGCACCGTGCAGTTGCTGCTACGCAAAGGGCCCCGTGCAACAGGCACCATGCAATTAGCACCGTGCAGTTGCTGCTAAGCAATGGGCACCATGCACTTAGCACACTGCAGCTGGCACCATGCAATGGGCCCCGTGCAACAGGCACCATGCAGTTAGCACCCTGCAGCTGGCACCATGCAATGGGCCCCATGCAATTAGCACTGTGTCATTAGCACCGTGCAGTTGGCCCCGTGCAATGGGCACTGTGTAACTACCACCGTGCAAGCAGCACCGTGCAGGAGGCGCCGCGCAGCTCCCGCGGCCCGCTCTGCGCGCACTGCGCACCCTGCGCCACGCACCGCCCCGCGCCCCTCGCGGCCCCTTTAAGGCCGAGCCCCGCTCCGCAGCCGCGTCGGCAAGTGGCGGCAGGACTAACCAATGGGATGCGAGCTGGCCCCGCGGGATGGCCAATAGGCGAAGAGCGCGGTGGGCGGGGGCGGTGCGGCGGAGCCCCGGGACGCGGTAAGTGCCCTGGCGCATGCGCGGGGGGAGGCGGGGGGCAGTGGGGGCTTGCGCCCCTCCTGCGCCCCTCCTGCGCCCCTGCTCTTCCCTCTGCTCGGCCCGAGCCCGCGCACCCTGCTAACCCCAAGCCTTCCCCTGCAGCCCCCCAGACCCTTCCCCATTGCCCCCTGCAAACCCCAGGCTTTCCCTTAGTGCACCCTGCGGACCCCCAAAGCCGTCCCCCCATTGCCCCCTGCGGACCCCCAAAGCACGTCCCCCATTGCCCCCTGCGGACCCCCAGAGCACGTCCCCCCATTGCCCCCTGCGGATCCCCAAAGCCGTCCCCCTATTGCCTCCTGCGGACCCCCAAAGCCGTCCCCCCATTGCCTCCTGCGGACCCCCAAAGCCGTCCCCCCATTGCCCCCTGCGGACCCCCAAAGCCGTCCCCCATTGCCCCCTGCAGCCCCCCAGACCCTTCCCCATTGCCCCCCGCAGACCCTGGCCCTAGCGCACCCCCCCTGCGTGCCAGCTCGCCCTTCTCCGCGGCTGCGCCCCTGGGTGCACCCCGCAGCCCCGCACCCCGCAGCCCCGCACCCCGCCTTGCACCCTGCAGCCCAGCTCGCCCCCCTGCCCCCCGCAGTCCCCCTCGCCTTTCCCCCTATGCACCCCATACTCCGACCAGCCCTTCCCCTATAGCGCCCTGCAGTCCAGCACCCCCTGGCCCCCCCAGCCTGCCGATTCCCCCCCTTGGGGCAGCCCACCCTGCACCCCGCAGCCCAGCCAGCCCTTCTACCCCACCCCGGGCATCCCCCAGTCCAGCAGGCCTTTTTCCCCCAGTATCCCCCAGTCCAGCCGACCCTTTCCCCCCAGCGCCCTCCAGTCCGGCCGACCCTTTCCCCCCAGTGCCCTCCAGTCCAGCAAACCCTTCACCTATTTCAGCTTCCCCTGCGTGCTGCAGTCGAGCCAGCCCTTCCTCTACCGCAGCCCACCCTGCATCCCCAAATCCAGCGAGCTCTTCCCCTACAGCCCCCTGTACGCCCTGCAGTCCAGCCAGCCCTTCCCCTACTGTGCCCCCCCATGCCTCCCCCAGTCCAGCAAGCCTTTCCCCTACCGCAGCCCCCCCCGCCTCCCCAAGCCTAGCGACCCCTTCCCTTACTATTTCCCATCCTACACGCTGCAGTCCAGCCAGCCCTTCCCCTCCTGTGCCCCCCTGGGTGTCCCCCAGTCCAGCAGACCCTTCCCTTACTGCACCCCTCCCTGCATCGCCAAGGCCACCGAGCTCTTCCCTTGCTACGTCCCCCCCCAGCCCAGCAGACCCTTCCCCTCCTACACCCCCCTCCACATCCCCCAGTCCAGCAAGCCCTTCTCCTCCAGCACCCCACAACTGCTGGGGGACCCCTTCCCGCATTGCACCTCCCCCTGCACCCCGCAATCGCCGGACCCCCTCCCTCACCGCCTCCTCCAGCCCAGCCAGCGCCGGGGCTCCCTGTCCCCCCGCCTGCATGTCTGGGGGGTGCCCTCCCCCCCCCAGAACCCCGCTACCCCCTGAGTGGGTGCCTGAGGGCTCTGCCCCCTGCCTCCCCAGCCAGCCTGCGGGACCCCCTGTCCCATGGGGGAGGCTCCGGAGCTGGATGCGGTGCTGGGTGGTGGCGGCTGGGACGTGGGGACAAGCTTTGAGGGTCCCCCCCCACCCACTGGTCCCATCCGCCTGGGGAGGAATGTCTGCTACGTCGTCCTGGCCGTGCTCTTCAACGAGGAGGTGAGGCAGCCCCCACGGGACCCCCCACCCCGGTGGTGCCTGGTTGCCCACCCGACCCCTGGCCGTCCCCACAGGACAGGGTGCTGCTGGTGCAGGAGGCCAAGCCCGAGTGCCGTGGGAGGTGGTACCTGCCGGCCGGCAGGATGGAGCCCGGCGAGAGCATCGTGGCCGCCATGCGGAGGGAGGTGAAGGAGGAGACGGGGCTGGAGTGCGACCCCCTCACCTTGCTGGCGCTGGAGGAGAGGGGGCCGGCGTGGATCCGCTTCGCCTTCCTCGCTCGCCCCACCGGTGTGTACCTGTGCCGTTCGGTGCTCTGAAGGGGCGTGGGAAGGATGCGGCTCACCTGGCGCATCCCCTGCCAGCCCCACGATGGGCTTCGGCACCCCCAGCCCACCCTGTGCCAGGGCATCGGTGTCCCCCGCTGCCTTTGTGCCGGGGCATCGGCATCCTTGCCAAACCTGTGCCAGGGCATCGCTCTCCCCTGCCAGCACCCATGCTGGCTTCCCTGCCCCAAGCCCTGTGCTGGGGTCTGGGTGCCCCCAGCAGCCCCGTGACCAGGCACCAGCACCCCCCGCCAGTCCAATGCTGGGGTCCTACTGTCCCCCCCCCCTACCCCTGTGCCAGGGCATTGTCATCCCCTGCCACCCCTGTGCTGGGGCATCACCGTCTTTCTGCCCACAGGTGGGACCCTGAAGACACTGGAGGAGGCTGACGCCGAGTCCCTGCAAGCAGCGTGGTGGGCTGGGGACCCCTGTGCGCTGCCCCTGCGAGCCCTGGACATCCTGCCCTTGCTGGACCTCGCCGCACGCTATCGCCGCAGCCCCCCGCACCCCGCCACGCTGCCGCAGGAGCTGCCCTGCGCCCTGCTCTGCTTGCGGCTCCTGGTGGCCTTCGCCAACGACGCCGGGGACCTTTGGGTGCTGCTGGGCACAGCCGGGACCCCCCACCTGCCCGTGGTGGCCTGCGGCATGTCTCCAGCCGAGCTCCGTGGGGGTCTCCGCCTGCCTGTGCTGCGGCTGCTACGGGACTGCCTGCCAGCAGACCCCCGCCCGGGACCCCTGGGGCTGCTGGGGCTGCAGCACCAGGCTGGGGGCCCCGGGGGGGCTGACGGCATCTGCTTCAATGTGCTGCTGAGCATCCCACCTGGCAGCCCTCGGGCTGTCCCCCCTGAGCCCTGCAGCCCCACCGTCTGCTGGTGGCATGTGGAGGAGGAGAGCCTGAAGGGCCGCATCCTGCAGCGGCTCCGTGCTGCGGCCACGGTGCCAGTCCGCAGCTAGTGCCTGGTAAGCCTCTGCCGCCTGGCTTTGGGTACAGGGGTCCCACTGGGACATGTGGCCGGGGGTCCTGCTTGCAGTGCTGGAGGGGAGAGCCCCAGGATGTGCTGCCCGAGGTTGGGGGGTGTTTTGGCGCGGGGTGTGGTGCTGTGTCCTGGCCTGGGGTGGGCCAGGAGCTGGCCAGAGCAGAAATAAACCCGGCTGCTGCTTCTTGCATCCATCGGGCTGCGGCTGAAGCAGGGGGCTGGGGAGGGGAGCGGGGGTCCTGGTTTTGGGAGATGCTTGGCGAGGGGGATGGACGCAATACAGATGGTGGGGGCACAGCGTGTGGTGCTGAGCTCACAGCTTTATTGTAGCAGAGTCCCGTCACCCAGGGGACACGGCGCCTGGCTGTGCGGGGTTCGGGGTGCACCGTCCCTGCCAGGCGGGAGCCACAAACTCCCCCACCCCCACCCCCCCTGTGCGGCAGGGCCCAGGGAGATGATTGAGTTATTGCAGCCGGGGGGGGGGCACTGTCCCACGCAGGCAGAGGTCAGCACCGTGTCCCCATCCCCAGTTATTGCCCCCCAAAATAATCCTGCCTGAGGTTGGTGGGGGCTCAGGGCAGCTCCGGCACGGTGCAGGGGCAGCAGGAACCCACCACCCAGGAGGAAATGCAGCATGATTCACTTGGCACCCAGAGGGGCCACATCCTGCGCTGGGGGAGGTGGCATCACCTCTGGGTTGGCCAAGGTGGGGAGGAAGGACTGCGCCTCCTCTTCCTCCTTGCCGGGGTGTCCTTCCTGGGGTGCCACCACCATGCCAGGCTGCTGGGGATGTACCAGTCTGAGCAGGGCCACTGGAGGCTACTGGCGTGTGGGTTTGGCCACCACAGTGGCCACCGCAGCCCGGCCAGAGAGGGGTGCTCAGTGGGGGGGCCGAGGAACCACAGCTCAGGGGGGCCCCTCCCGTGGTCCCTTGACCAGGGCGATGGCAGCCAGCTCCTTGCAGAACTCCTCCAGCACCACCACCCCTTTGAAGAGCATCGTGTGGTCCATCCTGCAGGGAAATGAGGATGGGGGCTCTGTGGGGTACCCCCCATTCAGAGTGCATGCATTACCCCCATCCTGTGCCCCCCCCAGCACTTACTGCTCTCCGGGCACCAGCCCCATGAGCTGCTGGCGGACCAGGAGCAGCTTGGCCCTGCAGTGGGGCACGCGTTGGAGACGCTGCATCAGGTCCCCGATCACCTGCACGGAGGGAGGAAAGAGTCAGGTCCTGCTCGGAGGGGTGTCCCCATCCCCCCCCCACCCCCCAGCAGGTGACGTTACCCTGACAAGGACGGAGAAGAGCGAGCGGCAGCCAGGCGCCAGGTTGAGGTAGGGGTCCAGCAGGTACTCGTGGAGGTGGGGATGGGGGAGTGCGGCCAGGCGGGACAGCACCGAAGTCACTTGCAGGTTCAGGCTGTAGGGCTGGTGGGCCGGGGCGGGGGGGGGGGGGAGGATGCTCAGCAGGAGCCGGTGTGTGGCTGACCCCCACCCCCCCAGCATCCCCTGGCAGGGACCTGAACCCATGCCCACCAACGGGGGCTTGGTGCCTGCAGACACCGCTGATGCTCTTGGCCATTTGGGGGGTCCTGGACCCTGGGAAGGATGGTGCCACCCTCCGTGGTGGGTCTGTGGGGGCACAGCGCTGGCAATAACCGTGGGAAGCCAAAGCATCCTCTGTTCAAACACCCCCTGCCGAGACACGGGCTGTGCCAGCCTGGAGACCCCATCGGGAAAAGCCCCCCGCTGACCGTGCCAAGGGGAAGGGCAGAGCACAGAGGGGACCCAGGTAGGTCCCCAACATTCCGACTGGCACCCCTGTACCTGGTCAAGGATCCGGGTCATCCGATCGAACAGCACCTTGAGGAAGTGGCCCTCGTAAAATGCCGCTTCGGGGTGGCAGGAGTCGAGGGGCCGGGGGGCCAGGGGCCACCCCCACGGGGCCGCGCTGGCACGGCACGCATGGACCTGGCGGAGGGGGTGATGGTGGGTGAGAGCTGGCACCGCTGGGGATGGGGAAGCCCCCCCCCCCCCCCCCCCCCCCCCCCCCCCCCCAGCCACTCACCGTGCCCAGGGCATCGTGTACGTAGGTGTCGTAGCCGCCTTCCTCCATGCATGAGGAGGTCTTCGCCTCCTCGGGGACCAGGCAGAGGAAGCTGGAAGAGAGGTGAGAGGGATGGGGAGGGGGATGCAGCCCCCCCACCCCGCCAGGGCAGCCCCTGCAGATCCCTACCTGCTGACCACCTCGCTCACTTGCCCCTTCCCCGATGGGGCTGATCCCCGCAGAGGCTTTTTCACCGTCCCAAACCCAGCATCTGGGAATCCATCGGTGAAATAGGGATCCTCCTCCAGGTCCCTGCGGGGCCAACACGGGGTGTTAGCTGGGTGGGCACCAAGGGGCTGCTCCCCTCCCCCTGCCCCGGCCCCCCTCGCTTACAGCCCGTCCTCATCGGGGTCTGGCTCAGGGGGTCCACGCTCGTCAGGTATGGGGGGGCTGCGCTGCAGGTAGCCCCTCGCCTCCAGGTTCCTCAGTGCCAGGCTGTGCACCACGTGCTCGTGGGGTTTCTGCAGGAGCTCCTCGAAGAGCCGCAGGCTGGCCAGGCTGATCTATGGCACGGCGAGCGGGGTGAGACCACCCTGGCATCGCCCGTGTCTCACCCCCACCCCCCACTCCCCTCAGGATGGGGCTCACCTCGTCGGAGAGGTGGTTACAGCGGTCGATGAGCTGAGTGCGTAGAGGGTAGGGGGCTTCCCCCGGGGTCTCGGGGTGCCGGTCTGGCCCCAGCAGGAAAAACACGAGGCGGTGGAGCAGGGGAGGCGCACGGATCTGCCGCACCGTGCCCGTCAGCATGGCCGTGGCGCTGAGGACGGTGAGCTCGGACCTGCCGGGGACAGGGTGGGATGCTGCGGGGGGTGTCCTGAGGCAGCACCGCAGCATCTCAGAGCTGGGAAAAAGGAGGTACGGGCAAGGGGAACCCCACGGTCCCGACCCCAAGGGGGTCCTTGATAAAGAAGCTCTCCCCCAGCTGCATTTGTGCCTCAGACACTCACATCTGCAGGAGCTGCGGCTGCAGGATGCCCTGGAAAAACTTTTCCTCTACAGCCTCAGTGATGGCATCTGCCACGACCTGTGGGTGACAGCAGTGGCTGAGCCACGGCGCGGGCAGGAGGCTGGCCATGCTGTGCAAGGCTGGCCGGCCACTCCTTACCGGGTGGGCACCCATCACCAGCTCGTCAAGGTAGTCCAGCCAGCTGAAGAAGGCAGCCAGGCTCTCCTTCCCCAGGAAAACTCCGTCACTGGCAGCATCACCCTGTGACCTGCACAGGGCAGAGGACATGGGGCTGCGGCCGAGCCTTGGCAGTGCTGGGGGATGACCCTGCCCAGCGCCCACCTTACCTCCAGCTGACCCTCTCCAGGGCGAGGATGTCAGCAGGGTCGGTGCAGGCGGGCACAGCGCTGTAGAGGTCACAGAGATGCTCCGTCAGCAGCTGGCACAGGGTGCTGCTCCGCACCAGGCAGGCAGCAGCCGCCTCTTGGGCAAGCCCCACGAGCAAGAGCAGGTTTTCCCGAGCCTTCAGCGCGACCCTGCTCTTCTGTGAGGAGGAGGAGGAGGAGGAGAGAAGCGGTGTCACGCAACCGGCGGTGCCTGCCCCCCTCTCCTTGCCAGCCCTTTCCCCCTACCTTGCTCTTGCACAGCCCCACCAAGGACGTGACGAGGTTGCAGTCCCTCCGTGGGGGGGAGGGCTCGGCTGGGGGGGAGCCGGCAGCGGTGCCCGGGGGATGCTCCGCACCCTTTTCCGCAGGGCTGGCCGGCAGCTCCTGGGCTCTCCTCCCATTCAGGATGCTCTTGCCCTGGGGAGGAAGAGGAGCAGCAAAGCATCGTAGCCACCACCTTCCTCCCACTCTTTGGGGATGGATTTTGGGGGTGGATGGGGACTCTTTGGATTTCCTCCCACTTAATGGGGATGGATTTGGGGGATGGATGGGGACTCTTTGGATTTCCTCCCACTTAATGGGGATGGATTTTGGGGGATGGATGGGGACTCTTTGGATTTCCTCCCACTTAATGGGGATGGAGCTGCAAAGCATGTGAAAAAGCCCAGTGAAAAGAGCCAGACCCCACAGATAACCCCACACGTGTCCCACCAGCACAGGGATGCCCGGGGGCTGCTCACCTCCAGGATGTACGCCAGCAGGGTGGGATCCTGCTTGATCTTGGTGCAGAGGATGGCCGCAAACTGCACCTCCTCCTTCTCTGTGCCGCAGCCCAGGCGGTCGCCGCTGAGCTGGAGCAGCTTCTGGCAGGGCAGGGAGAGGGCTGCCGGGCTGCTGGCTGCTCCCCCACCCTGCCCAGTACCACGGGCATCGGTTCCCAGCAGCTCTCGGCAGGGTTGCAGCCATCTGTGGCACATGGCATCGCCGGCTGGGACCTCCCCCCAGCCCCCACCAAGCCCCCCGGCACTGGGCTCACCTGCACCGGCCGGTGCACGTTGAGGTAGTGCAGGAGTGGGTGCTGCACCTGCCCCAGCACCCGGCTGAAGAAGAGGAGGACCTGCTGCCTCATTCCAGGGGGGTACTGGGAAGGAGATGGGGAAAGGCATCGGCAAGAGCCCAGGTACCTGTTTGTGTACCTGATTACCCTGCAAAGTGCCCCAAATCGCCCCCCTGGCTTACCCAGGCAGCGTGGGTGGCTTGCAAGAAGGATCTCAGCAGAGACCCTGGGTTTGCTCCCCCAAAATGATGCAAAGGGGCCCATGGACCCCCCAGGACCTCCCACCTGCCCCAGGCTCCTCTCCCTTCAGCAATTAAGGACTGAACTCAGTTCTCCAAATTGAACTCTCTTGCAGGATAAAAAAACCCAGGGGGATTATTTCCCCTTTCCCACTGTTACAATGCCAGCAATGGGGAGTTAAAAGCCCAGCACCCCAAAAAAACCAAATCCTTATGGCCACAGAAGGGCCAGCGCGTGTTTCTGAACCCACACTGCTAACATTTAAATAAAAGGCTATTTATAGCGAGCATCATTATTATTAGCAACAAAGTAAGAGCCGAGCCGTTGTATCTGGGTGATACCGACTTTGAGAGGGGGCTGTCTGAGAACACCTTGCCCTGCGAACCCCAAAAGTGATGCGCCAGTTGTGCAAACAGGCTGCTGGTGTGAAAAACACCCTTCCCGCACCCGCAGGGATGCGATGGGGTGCAAGAGCCGTTCGGGGGAGCAGCAGAAAGGATGCCAATGGGGATCATATGCCAAACAATCCACCCCCCCCCAAAAAAAAAAACCAAAACATGCACCCTGACCAGCTCATGCTCCACAAACTCCTGTTGCCCAGCTAGAAGAGCTTCAAAACGAAAATTACTGAGCATCCCCGTGCAAAGCAGCTGGAAAAGGCTGCAGGTGCTGCAGTACAGGGGGGGTCAGCCCCCCCAGAGCGATGTTCCCAGTGGCCATACACCCACCTCCGCCTTGCCCAGCGTGCTGAGGGTCTCCAGGACCTTGTGCTGCAGCAGGTACTCAAGGCACGGCCCGGCTTCTCCCGCCGGGAACTGCTTCTCCTCGTACACCAGGATGTCCAGCATCTGTTTGAGGCGCCAGGGAATGTCCGTCTGTCTGGCGTGGACGCTCTCGTCTGTGGATGCGGGAATCGGGGGGGCTGTGGCGTGCGTCCCCCCCAAGGCACTGGCAGCGTGCCGCCGGTGCTCGGCAGAGGGGAGCACTACACGGTGGGGTGCCCAGGTGCGAAAGCGGGGTGCTGGCCCAGAATCCGCCGCCGGCAGCCTTAGTGAGGACGACGCTAGATGGCAATGTGATGGTGGAGTCCCGGCAGCACTTGGGGCTTCTCCTTCCGCTCATGGCCTAACCAGCTGCGGCTGGAGCTGCCGCCGTCTCGGGGGGCTGCCTGCCACTGCCAACCCCGGAGACCCCCCCAGCATGGCCCAGGAGGGGAAGGGGCAGCAGAGCCAAGGGCGAAGGAGCGAGATCCTGCTGGGAAAAGGGCTAGAGCTCTCCAGACCCCGCTTTTCGTGCTCCCCAAGAGCAGCGTGTTTCTCCCAGAGGGACTTGCCCCAGCCTGCAGAGCCCACCCAAACCCCCCCCCCGTGCTGACCCCGCTGGTGTGCAGGGGGCTCAGGGCCGGGCAGGACCAAGCACCGGGCTGGATAAGTGCTCCTGGGGTACAGGAAAGGCTGTCCCATGCCAAAGCCCCACATGCCAGGTCAACCACGGTGCACTAGGGTGGGCACGGTGCCCTGCTACTGCATGGGGTCCCGTCCCAGGGCAGGGGGTCCCGTCCCAGGGCAGGGGGTCCCGTCCCAGGGCAGGGGGGTCCCGTCCCTGGACGCAGGGACCTTACTCCCAGGCCATGGGACCCTATCTTATGGCATAGGGACCCTCCCCCAGGACACAGTGACCCTGTTGCCACACCAATGGGACCCCATCTCAGGGCACAGGGACCCCCTCCCAGGGCACGGGGACCCCCTCCCCTTACCCCACTCACCCGTGGCCTCCAGGTAGTAGCCGGTGATGCCCTTCCAGTGCTCGGTGAAGGCTTCCAGCAGGTCCACGCTGGGTTCCCGCTGCGCATAGCGGGGCCGGGGTCAGGGGCGCACCGAAGCCCCCCCCGGTCCCGGTGAGGGTCCCGCCGTGTCCCCCCCTCCGCTCCCGCTCACCGTCTCCACAGCCTGCTGCAGCAGGGCTCCCAGGCGGCTCAGCATGGCTGCGAACACCGGCCCCGGCACCGGCACCGGCCGCGCTTCGCGGCGCCCCGGCCCCGGCCCCGCTCCGGTGGCTCCGCCCGGCGCCGGGCGGGATGGGGCGGGACGGGGCGGGATGGGGCGGGAGCGGCGAGGGACGGGGCCGGGGAGCTGGAAGGGACTGGGGGGCGGAGGAGCGTTTGCGGTGGAGGGTTTGCAACGGTCACTTGGCTTTAAAACTGCTCCGGGGGATAGCCCTGCGGGGGGTGCGCCTCCGCACCGGGGCCGGGATAGCCCCCGGTGCACCGGGATGGGGATAGCCCCCCGTGCACACCTTGCACCGGGATGGGGATAGCCCCCGGTGCACCGGGATGGGGATAGCCCCCAGTGCACCGGGATGGGGATAGCCCCCCGTGCACACCTTGCACCGGGATGGGGACAGCCCCCCATGCACCGGGATGGGGATAGCCCCCGGTGCACCGGGATGGGGATAGCCCCCCGTGCACACCTTGCACCGGGATAGGGACAGCCCCCCATGCACCGGGATGGGGATAGCCCCCCGTGCACACCTTGCACCGGGATAGGGACAGCCCCCGGTGCACCGGGATGGGGACAGCCCCCCGTGCACACCTTGCACCGGGATGGGGATAGCCCCCGGTGCACCGGGATGGGGATAGCCCCCCGTGCACACCTTGCACCGGGATAGGGACAGCCCCCCATGCACCGGGATGGGGATAGCCCCCCGTGCACACCTTGCACCGGGATGGGGACAGCCCCCGGTGCACCGGGATGGGGACAGCCCCCCGTGCACACCTTGCACCGGGATGGGGATAGCCCCCCGTGCACACCTTGCACCGGGATGGGGATAGCCCCCCGTGCACACCTTGCACCGGGATAGGGACAGCCCCCCGTGCACACCTTGCACCGGGATGGGGACAGCCCCCCGTGCACACCTTGCACCGGGATGGGGATAGCCCCCCATACATACCATGCCCTGGGATGGAGCCAGCCCCCTGTGCACACCAGGCCCCAGGACAAGGACAGCCCCCTCCCCAGCTCACCTCTTCCCGCAGCACAACCTAGCAGAAGCCACGTTTTATGATTTATTATTCTTTTTTTTTTAATCCTTAAAAAAAAAAAAAAAAAAGTTTCTACAATTAAAAACAAGCCATGACGAGCACAGCTGCCGGAAAGCAGCCCAGGGCCCAGCCCGGGTCCCGTCGACTCCAGGGAAGGTGCAATTAGCTGCCCCAAGCAGCCCCCACCACACTGCCTGTCCCCCCTGTTGGGGTGTATCTGCACCCACCCTGGTGGGTGCCCCTGGGGGGGTGGGGTGGGTGGGATGCTGCCGGTGCATCATTTCAACCGGACCCACACCAGGGACAGAGCCAGCAGCTCATGAGGTTGCACCTGGGAATTCTGTGCCCCAAAACTAAGGGGCTGTGATGGGCAAGAAGGCAGCGAGCCTGCGAGGGGCTCGCCGCCCTCCAACCCTCGTGCTGGAGAAACTAGAAACCCACAGCCGGAGAGCTGATATGTGTGTGTATATATATATATGTATAAAAAAAATAGATGTGTGTAGTTGTAGCGTTGATATTGATGGTTAAAAAACAAATACCAGGCTGGTCCTGCACGGTCCACGTGCAGCCCTACATTCTGCCCAGTCCGGCGGGTACCGTCTGCGGGGCGGGTGCTGCAGCCCTGGTCACATTGCAGACTTCATCTCCCATTCCTGCGGAGTGGCCAGGATGGGTGCTCAGCCATCGTCATGTCCCAGCACCATCTGTGGTACCCGGCTCACCTCACCTCTGCCCCACCCCACGCAGCTCCCGGCCGGTACCTTTCTCTTCTGCAGCACATTTCCCTTCTCGATGATGACCGGGGTGGGAGATGGCTTCAGAGCGCTCCTCGCCGACGCGGTGCGCTTCAACAGTGGCGTAAGGAACGAGCCCTGCCGGAAAAAAGAAGCGGAGGAAGGGTGATGCCTGCCCTTCCGAATTCTTCACGCTCCCTGCACGCACCCCCGGTGTCCGTCCCTGGTGCCCCCCACCTCGGAGCCAGCCGAGCTGGCGGTGGCGGCGATGTGGCCCTTCAGCGACTTGCCGATGGCCAGCAGGTTCATCTCGGAGCCGGCTTTCAGCCTGCCCTTCATGCGGCAGGCTCTCTCCAGCTGCCCCACCTTCTCCTCCAGCTTGGGGAAGGCTTTCTTTCCTGCAAGGACAGCAGGAGCACTGCCAAGCCCAGGCATCCCTCTACCCTGCCGGCTGCTCAGGCAAGGGCCAGGCATCCCCCAGGATGGGGGCAGAGCCCCTCTGCGCTCCTACCGATGAGGATATCCAGTCCATCCCGAGCCCCTTTCTTCTCAGGCAGCGTCAGGGTGCGCTGGGACCGGGAGAGATCCCTGCTCCGGACCTCGGGGCTCACCTTTGCCCGCTGTGGGCTGGCAGCCCTGTCCCGGAGAGCTGCCGCTGATGCTGGGGAGGAAGGGCAAAGGAAGGATGCTCGGGAAAAATCACAGCCCAACACTGTACTCGTGGCCTCCATCCCAGCACGTGGGGCACAGGAGGACCCCGCTGGTCCCCTGGAGGGAGCGTGCAGCCCCTGCTCACCAGCTTGCGAGGGCAGGCCGCTGCTGCAGGCACCGGTGATGGGCAGCGCAGACACGGGCCTCTTGCGCTGCCCTTGCACTGGTCGGTCCAAGCTCTGCTGCTGTGGAAGGAAGGCAAGGAGAAGCCCATGGGCAAGCAGACAGGGGGAACCTGTCACCCTCGCCCTGGGGCTCACGTGGTGGGGGGCCAAGGTGCATCAATAGAAATTACCAGCTGCTGCAGCCGCTCCATATTGGAGCCGAGGTGCTTGGGGGCCTCGGCTGGTGGGAGCTGCCCAAAGGGGTCATCCATGTAGGTGTTGGGGGTTGGGACACGGCGCAGCAGCAGCCCACTGCAAGCAGAAGGGATGTCTCATTACTGCCCGTGACCCCCAGTGCAGCGGGAGGGCTGGGGCCGGCCATGCCCTGGCCACTGTCTCCTTACCCCGCAGCAGGGCAGCTGCTGGCATCACCCAGCTTGGGGGTCTCGGTGCGAGGGCTGTCGCTGGCCAGCTCCCCTCCTCCCCTGGCCCGCAGGGTCTTCAGCCAAGCTTCCCTCTCCTCATCTGAACGGGTCTGGCATGGGGCAGAGGGTCCCAGGCTCAGCGGGTCCCCCCCAGCGTGGGATGCGGGGGGCATGGGGGTGCTGTCGTGGTCGCTCACCTGCAGCAGGGCGAGCTCCCGGCCCCGCTGGGCGATGCGGATGCGGAGGCGTTGGGGGGAGCCGGCGGCTGCCCCCGGGGACACCTCGCAGCCGTCCAGCCGCAGAGCGCAGACAGGGTGCTGGGTGCCACCGGCCTCGGGGAACATGCGTAGGGCTCCCTGCCGCACCGCGCACCACAGCCGCTGCCACCGCCCGCGCAGCCGCACCGCCAGGAAACCTGTGGGCGCATCCCCCCATCAGCAGTGGCACAGTGGGGGCAGGGACCCCTCCTCACCCGGTCCCCACGCACCGCACCTCCTTTAGCATCCTCTCCAGGCCGGGGGCTGCGGGCAGGGCTCTGCCGAGAGCGATCCTCCTCCTCCTCCTTGCTGAGCTGGGACCTGGCAGCCTGAGAATGGAGATCCAGAGAGCCCCGTCCCCTGCAGGTTTTAAGCCCCCTGCACCCTGACCCCCATCCCATGGTAATGCAACTCCCCCAGCATCACCCAACAGGGACAGCGGGACAGGGAGTTCTCTCCAGACCCCGGTAGCCCCTTTCCCGTGCCTGGGTTTCCCAGGGGAGGACAAGCGGCTCACCCTGCCGAGCCTTGAGGAGGGCAACGCTGGGATGCTGATGGCTGCCAGCCCGCTCGGGGCATCGCTGCTGACCTCTTCGATCACCTGCCAAGGAAGAGGGGAGCACTGCAGCCCCGGGCTCCCACTCCCCCGTCTAACAGGGCTCCAGGCACCCCCCAGGATGGGAAAGGAGCTGGGGACAGACAGGGCCATCCCCAGCCACCTCAAGAGCACCCCAGCAGGGCTGTGCCCGTTTCTCCCTGCCCATCCCTCCCTCCTGCCCACGCAGAGCTCTGCCAGGCTGCAACACCTCCAAACCTTCCTCCAGTCCTCAGCCTGCTGCTGGCTCTGGAAGCCAATGACCAGCACCTCGCCCGCCGTCCCCATCACTTTCAGGGCGTGCGGCATCTTCTTGCCCCGCTTGGCTTTGTAGGTGACGCGGCAGCCCCGCAGGTCCAGCTCCAGTACCGGCTGCAGGTCGGCGGCACACCTGAAGCACTGTGGAGGCACGGTGGGGTCAGCAGAGCTCAGGGACCCTCTCCCACCCTCCATCCATCCTCCTCCGGCCGCTCACCAGCAGCACGTGCTCCCGGACGATGAAGAGCTGCTTTGCCCACTGCCCCAGCCAGCGTTTCCTCCAGAGGAAGCCGCAGAGCTGCGCCTCTGGGAGGCCGGAGGGCTCGGCGTGGGGGCTGCCCCCCGGCAGCCGGTGAAGGTAGTGGGCACGGTCTGTTATGCCATCCTCATCCTCCCCGTACGACTCGTAGTGGCTGCTGTCAGTGTCGGCACCGCCTGAGAGCCGGGGTGGCATCAGGGTGCTGGGTTGCAGATGGGTGCTGGGGAGGGGGATGTGGTGGGGTGCTCACCAGAGCCAGTGCATCTGCCGGGGCCGAGGGGTTCGGCGTCTTCATAGGAGTCGTCGGCTGGTGGGGGTGGGGAGACACCCGGCACCTTGCTCTGGGGAGAGGAAGGGTGCTCGGAAGGTGCTGCCCCCCGGGTTGAACTTGGCAGGTCCCTGAGGGACTGCTGGGGGGCTCTGCCTGGAGTGGGCAGGTGGCACAGGACCCCCCCAGCCTGTCCAGACCCCTGTGTGAGCCAGGCTGCAGTGCCAGGCTGCGCACCGGCTGCCCCTCTCCCATCCTGTGTGCTGCTGCCCAAGCCCCCCACCGCTCCGCTGCCCACCCTTACCCCTCCATGCGGGCTCAGGGTGCTGGCCGGGCGGCACTCACAGGTTCTCCCTCCCGTTGCATCCACTGTCCTGGTTCCTGGGGGGGAAAGCAGGACTGGCAGCAGTGTGCCGGATCAGCAAGGAGCTGGGCATCCCCGGCCACACACAATGAGCCACCAGCGGGGATGGGGTGCGGGGAGCCACCAGCAGGGATGGGGTGCGGGGAGCCACCAGCAGGGATGGGGTGGGGGTCAGAGCGTGCGACTCACCCGGGCTGGCCCGGCCCTGTGGGGTCCCCGGGGAAGGCGAGAGGCAGCGCATGATCATGTACTCTGCATCCTCTGCTGCGGGGGGAGCGCCCAGTCACAGCCCCGCTCCTGGCCCCATCCCTGCTGCCCACCCGGCACTCACCGGGGGTCCCCCGTGTCCCCCCCACCCACAGACCCACGCTCACATGGGGGAGTCTGCAGCCGGGAGAGGAGATCAGCCACTGATTTCTTCTTGGCTCGAGCTGCCGTGCTGAGGCTTTCCCTGTCCAGGATGAGCAGGAAGGACCGCAGGTCCGACAGCAGCTTGTCCAGGTCTGTAGAGGACAGGGACATGCCATGAGACCCCACCAGAGGAGGGTCCGAGCAGGGATGCCCACCCCCTGCCCACCGCACTGGGCAGGGCTGGCAGGGGCTCCCCGATGCCGAGCAGACGTGGGGGTTACGTGCCCTGTGCCTCCGGCTGCGCCCCCGCTCCCGGCACCTGCCCCGGCTCCGCACAATCCCGCTATTGACGGGCCCGGGGGGACGGGGGAGGATGAGGAGGGGGGACGGGGACCTGTGCCGCTGAAGGCTCCTCTGTGTGTGCTCACAGAGCGGGTTTGTTCCCGGCTGGGCAAGGGGAGCCATGGCTGGGGGCTGCGCCGGGCAGCCCAACGTGCCACTCCTCTGTGCCACGGAGGAGGAGGAGGTGGCATGGCACATGGAAGCAGCGGATGAAGGCTGCTCTGGGCATGCCAGAAATGCTGAGCATTCACCCTCTGCCCGCTCTGAGGGCAGGCAGCAGGGTCAGGGCTCAACGCCAGCCAGGGACCCCGGCCCTGCCGTGCCGGGAAGGAGGGATGGAGCGGGACAAGGAGCTGCTTTGTGCCTCCTTGCCCTGGCCGGGGAGGACGGGTGTCCTGCACCCTGTTCAGTGGGACTGGACAGCACTGCCTTCACCCCACCCCCCCCTGAGGTGGGGGAGGCCTGGAGGGCTACAGGCATGGGGAGAGGGTCCCTCCAGCCCTGCATGCTGGCGACCCCATCAGCTCTGGGTCCATGCAAGTGCTTCCCAGGCTGGAGGAGCATGGGGCAGAGCAGGATGACACACACCCCCCGCCCGGCCCCTTGCCCTGCTCCCGCAGAGCCCCCTCCCCCTGGGCTCCTCCAGCTGCCACCGTGAGAGCAGGAAGATGCCCTCCAACCACCGCCCCCCCCCCCCCCCCGGGTTGCTGCCCACCACCCCCCAGCTCCTTCCTGCCGTGCATCTGGAAGTGGTTTGCATCGCTGGCTGCTCTGGGCTCTGCTCCCTGCTCCCAGCTGGGATAAAATGTTGCAGACCCACTGTGGAAACCCACTGCCTCCTGGCGCAGGGCCACGCCGGCTCCCCCCACACCATACCACTGCTCCCAGCCTCCCTCCTCACTGCCCCCCTGCCATTCCCCAACTGGAAGAGGGACAATCCCAGTAAAGCCACAGCCGGCTGGGATGCTGCCCCAGCGACCCCCCGCAATGCCCCTGGTGACCCCAGCATCCCCAAGCCCTGCCACATCCCTGCATCCCGCAGTGCTCCGGGCTGGTGGGGGTGTGATGCACCCCCAAAGACAGCAGCAGCCCCCAGGGGAGAAGACAGCAGGCAGGGGGAAGGAGCCCACCGGTCCCACGTGTGTTACCGGGGCCATGGAAGAAGCCCCTGCGGAGGTGCTGGCACGGGGGAGAGCACTGTCCCCCTCTCTGGTGTCCCCAGCTGGGGAGCACACACCCCTGCCCGGGAGGAGAGGAAACATCTGGCAGGGCAGCGAGGCTGAGCAATGCCGGAGCTGGGCCCAAACATCTGGATTTCCCTGGAAACTGAGGACGGGAAGGAGGGGACCAGCTCCTTGGGGGACTGGTGGGGGGTGCTGGGGCAGGGGCTGGCTGAAGGGACCCTGTGGGCAGAGTATGACCGCGGAGGGGGACGAGGACTGTCCCCCGTGCCCGGTGTGCCTGGCTCTTCCTCTCCCTCCCTTTCTCCTCTCCTCCGCCCAGGCTGAATTCCTCGGCAATGACATCTCTGTCCACTCGCTCCCTCGGCCCCCGCCGCAGCCTCCCCCCATGCCCTCCCCCCAGCTAGCCCCCCTAGCCCCGGTGCCCTCGGTGGGGCAGGGGAGCTGTGCCCGGCCGTGCCCGCAGCCCGGTGCGGAGCAGGCAGGGGCTGCCCTCGCCGGTGAGGCCACGCCAGCTGCCCACTGCCAGGGCCAAGGGAAGGCTGCCCAGATGAAAAACAGCTGCCTCGGTCTCCAGGGCGGGAGGAAAACGCCCCCCAAACACACAACCAGCTCCTAGCAAAGCGCCATGCTCCTGCGGGATGCGGCCCAGCCGATGGCATCCTCACCCTCCAAGGAGGAAGAGGAGGGAGAGGCTGCCCAAGCGATGCCATGGGAGCGCATGGTCCCGGCTGATGCCACCACTCGGATTCGGGGCTGGCACCTCTGTCCCACCTGCATTTTTCTCCATGCAACGAGGGGCAAGAGGTGCCCGGGCTCAGCCCTGCTGCCTGTGGGGTGCAGGGGGGGTGCAGCGGCTGGGGGCACCCCAAGGCCCCCCTCCGGCACTGGGGGCGGCTCTCGCCCAGCCTGGGATGACTCAGAGGAGGCTGGAGGCCGCCCCGAGCCCGGAGCTGCTCCTGGCCGCAGCGTGACCCGTCATGCGGGGAGGCTCCGGGCCACGGCCCAAGGGCGGAGGCGCTCCCCCCACAGCCGCTGCACCCCCAAATTACCCCCGGACGGGTGCTGGCAGGAGCCCTGCCACCCTGTGCCCTGCCACGGCACCATGCATCAGCACCCCGCTGCGTTCAGGGGTACCCAGGCACCCCTGCCCTGGCACCCCGAGCCCCCCCACCCACACTTTCCCCGCTGCACCCCTTCCCTCCCCAGCACCCATCCCGCAGCCCCACCGCCCCAGCCCCCCTCTCTCCCCCTTGCTGCACGCTCCCCTCCTTCCCGCGCACCCCTTTTTTCCTTTCCGCACCCCCGGGGGCACCCTCACACCATGTGTCCCCTCTTCCAACCCTTGGCAGGCTTGCACCCCCCCCCCCCACCGCCTCGCACCCCTTTGCACCCCCCGTACCTCTCTGCCGGGCCATGGTGCGGGCGCGCTCACATCGCGGCGGGACCGGGACCGGGACCGGGACCGGGACCGGGACCGGGACCGGGACCGGGACCGGGACCGGGACCGGGACCGGGACCGGGGCAGCGCTGGCCCGGCTCGGCTCGGCTCGGCTCGGCTCGCACACGCCCTGCGGGCCCCCAGCACAGCCCGGTCGGGGCGGGGGGGAGGCGGGGAAGGGCTCCACATCCTCCTCGGAGCACCATCGCCATCTGCAGGGACCTGGGGGCTGCGGGGAGGGGCGGGGGGGGGGGGGGGTGGGTGGGTGGTGATGCTGGCGGGGAAAGCAAAGCAGCAGAGCCGGGCTGGATAAAGCCATTTCACCTTTAATTGTAAGCAAAAAATCACTCTCACGCGGATTCTCCGACACCAGCAAATCAAATAAACTCTAACAAAACAGAGAAAGTGAATCACTGTAGTCCAGTCAGAAAACAACCCATATTTATATATATATTTATAGATATGTCGTTCGTAGAGTAGCAGTGAAAGGCAAGTATGGGCCAGTGGTTTCCCGATAAATTACATTCTTTACAACCCAACAAGGTCTAGCGGCTGGAAAAGTGGCTGGAAACAGAAACCGGGGAGCGTGGGGGGCCGGGGGTGCAGGGGCAGAGGGGTCCTGCCCAAAACGCGTGCCCAAAGAGGGGACGGGAGAGGTGGGAGAAGGGAAGGGGCTGCCTGGTGCCGAGCCCTGCCTGCACGGCCGCGGGGGGCCAGGCAGCGCTGCCCAGACCCCCAGGGCCGCGGTGCCCTGGTTCATCACCCCTTTGCTCTGCTGCATCCCCCTTCTGCAGTTAGAAATGCAGCAGGAGCTGCCCCCAGCTCCCACCCCCCCACCCCCCCGCCCCTCCCGGCCCATGCTCTGCCACCCCCTGCCCCATCCCGCAGTGCTCCATCTCGCCAGCATCCCAGCCCTGCCCGCCGCCAGCCCGGTGCCAGGCAGGTTTTGGCAGTGTACGTGTCCTTACGGCGCAGGAGGGACCCGGGGGGGTGGGTGTTAAAAGGGGGGCTGAAGGGGGGCAAGGTGGGATGCCTTTGCCTGGAGCACATCAGTCTGGCAGTGAGTCGGCCCCCGGGCTCTTCCCAAGTGTCAGGGTGAAGGCGTGGGGGGCAGAGGGGCACCCCGGGGGGCAGAGGGGCACTGCAGGTGAGGGGGACAGGGGCAGCTGACCCCCAGGGAAGAGGGAAGCCCCCCCGCTGCCCATGCACCGGAGCTGGCATGCTCCTGGCCGGCCAAAAGCAGAGCCAGGCACTGCCCCTGCCAGCATGCCATGGGGGAGAGGGGGGGGCACTAAGCACAGAGACCCCCCCCCACCTCCCCTCCTGGCTGAACCGTGCCTGCTCCAGGGCAGGGTCCTCCCCAAGCCCCATCACCCCGGGTGGCGGAGGCAGGTTCCAGCCCTCCAGCCCTTTTCCCGCAGGAGGAGTGAGGTGGGGAGGGAAGAGCCGGGGGGTGGGGGTGGGGGGGGGGTGGGCTGGGGGAGAGGGGAGGGGGGGGATCCTAGTAAAAACCGGCTGAGAGCCCTAAAGCGGTTACACGGCGCGACACGGGGTGGGCTCAGAAGAGGAAGGCTTTCTTCTTCAGCTCGTTGCGCTTCCAGAGGGCCAGCTTGCTGAACTCCTCGGGGGGCATCTCAAAGACCCGCAGGAAATCCTCGGGGGAGAGGTGCCGCTGCGGGGGGTGGGGGTGGGAAAGGAGGGTGATGGGGTGCCGGGTTCCCCCCTCCGCACTCCCCCACCCAACCCCGGTTCAGCCCCTACCTCCAGCCTGGTCCTGTCCACGCCGGGCGGCAGCTTCACACGGCCTCGGTTCGTCACCATCAGCATTTCGTAGGGGTAGATCTGCGAGGCGGGAGGGGGGGGGAGGCTGTGAGACCCCCTCCACAGCCCCCTCCCAGCCTTGCCCAAGCCCCAGGCCCCTCTCACCTTTTGCTCCAGCATGCTGGGCAGGGAATTGCCTCTGTCCATGCGCCCACGCTGGCCATTCTGAGGGGAAAAAGCCTGACATCAGCCACGACCCCCACCTCCCCAAAGGGCCGCCCTCTCCCACTCGAGCTGAAGCCAAGGTGATGGGCTCCAGCCTGGGGACCAGCACACCCACCCTCCCCACCTGGACCCATCACAGAGGGGGCCCCGGTGTCCGTCCGTGTCCCCCCCCCACCCCGGCATACATCACCCTCTCACTGGGTCTCCGCGCTGGCAGCCAGACGAGCTCTTACCTGGAGGCCTGGAAAAGAGAGGGGAGCAGAACTCAGCCCTGGGGACCCCCTGCTCTGTGTCCGTCCGTGTCCCGCCCCCCGTCCCGTCCCCCCCCAATACTCCCCAAGGTGATGACAAGCCCCGGAGAGGTGGTTTCCCAGCCTCCGCTGAGCCCAGGCTTGCCCCAGCATCCCCCATCCCTAGGGACACCCCCGCATCCCCTGGGACATCCCCACATCCCCCAGGACACCCCCGCATCCCCCATCCCCAGGGTGACCCCCACGCCATGGGCTGATGCTCACCCGGACTGCCCTTCTCACTGCCTGCCGAGCTGAACTCTGCCGACTGCAGCTGCAAGGGGACAGGGGACAGCATCAGAGCGGTGCCACCCCCAGACCCCATCTGAGGCCGTGTGGCAGCAGGGGGGTGGCTGCCTGCCCACTCACCCGGGTGAGGGTGCTCCTGCCAGAGGCGGGCAGCGAGGAGCTCTTGTAGCTCCCCATGTGCAGGGCTACAAAAGAGAGACACGGTCAGAAGCGCAGGCAGGGCTGGCAGAGGTGCAGGCAGACAGAGCCACCAGGTGGGGAAGGAATGGGATGGGATGCAGGAAGAGCATCCCACATACATGTGTGGAAGGGTGTCCGGTCTGGCAGCGAGCGTGTTTTTCTCCGGATGGGGAGAGATTTCTCCATCTCCTCCTTTAGGATCAGCTTCCCGAGGTTGGAGGTGACCTAGGGGTGATGGGGCACGGGTGGGGGTCACAGAGTCAACACATCCCCAGCCCCTCACAGGGTCCTGCCTGCCTGCTCTCCCCCTCACCTTGCTCAGCTCCTGCCTCTGGAGCTCCCGCAGGTTCTTCATCTCCTCTGTCAGGTCCTCCTCCTCTTCCTCCCCTCTCTTGGAGGCCATCCGCTTCCTCCACTCCGTCTCTGGGGGGAAAGAGGGGACATTATATCCATCTCCATCACTCCCACGGGGTCCTGGGGAGGGGAATAACCCCCCTGGTGCAGCCCACCCCCTTGCCTGCCCCTGTTTCCCACCTACCCACGACGGCCAGAGAGGGGGGGCACGGCCAGTAGTCGGTCTCGATCTTGGCGGGCTGGTTGGGGTCTGGGGGCTGCGCCGCTGGGAACTTGGAGGATTCGATAATCAAGTCCTCTATGAGATGCTTCCCGTGGTGGGCGCTGGAATGGTGCTCTGTGGGATACCGGGGGGTGAGAGAGCATTCTGGGGTGCCCTGTCCCGTGGGACAGACACCCCCCTCACCTTTCTGCCTGTAGATTGGAGGCTTCTTGTATATGTTGAGCTCCGTCGTGTCGGTCTCTGCAAGGAAAAAGAAGGTTGGGAGCTGGGAATAGGCAGCTCACAGCCCTGGAAATGGGCTCACCCAGACGCCCTGCCCGGACCCCCATGGTGGGGCTGGGGGGGGGCTGTGCTGGGGCTCAGGGTCAGGCAGTGCTGGAGGAGTCACGGTGCCGGGGGAGCTTACCGGGTCGGTGGAAGTGCTGCACGCTGCTGCGAGCTGAGCTGCTGCCCTGGCGAGAGGTGGGCTGCGGGGTGCTGCCGGGGGTCCGGCTCTCCAGCCACTCCCGGATGACCTGCAGGCAAGCGGGGCCGGTGAGCAGCAAGACCCCAACAACTTGGCATCACCCCCTCCTCCTCAGAGCCCCTGCGCACATCCCAAGTGGTGCCGGTACTCACCTCCGGAGATGGAGGAGGAGAGATGGATTTGGGAGACAGGGAACGCTGCAGAAGGCAAGAAGCAATTTATTCCAGCAACGCCACACCTGCCCTCTGGGACCCCTCTGTCTGGGGGGGCTTCTCCTCCACTGCCCCCCCCCCCCCAAAAAAAAAACACCCGGGGGATGCAGTCAGCCCCGGCGTGCCCTCACCTCTCGGCTCCGGGGTAGCTCCACATGCTCCATGAGCGAGTAGGTGAAATGGGGCTCGTAGATCATCAAGTCAGGGCGCTCGATGTCCAGGATCGCTTTGTCCTTGGGGATGGCGGCCAGGTCCTTGTAGCCCAGAACCTCATTGTCCATTTTGGCCTGGAAGGAAGGAAGGAAAAACACCTTCAGTTTTGGGTGCAGAAAGGGAACATTGGGAAACAGGGCTTTCCCAGGGCCGGCATCCTCCGTGGCCGCACCAGGGTGATGGAGAGGGCTCGGGGAGGTGACCCCATGGATGGAGGGATGTGGTGGGGAGACGTGAGTGGCCTCTCACCACAATGCTGGACGGCGATCCGGGGACGCTGGAACCGCGGGAGGAACAGACGCTCCCAGGGGAGGTCAGTGGTTGCTGGAAGGAAAAGAAGAGATTTTAGTAAACCTCATCCTTGGCATGGCCAGCCCAGGAAGGGGCTCGGGGTCATGGTCGGGACCCCGGGGCACGGCAGGGGGGCCCGGGGACACGCCTGTGCCCCATGGACCTCAGTGCAGCGAGACACAACGTCCTGGGGGCTGGGGTATTTCTGGATGGGTGCTGGGGTCTCCTTTGCTCCAGGGTTGTGGTTCAGGGCAGGGGACAGCTGGGAGGTGACAGTGGCTTGGCCAGGACACGTTGCCACTAGATGGTGCTGCCAGGCTGGGCTGGGAGGAGGAGGAGGATGAGGATGAAGGCAGGGCCCTGCTGGCAGCATCCCAGGGTGACTCTGCCTATGTCCTTGGCCACCAGCCCCTGCCCTTGACCACCAGCCCCTGTGTGCCTTCCCTAGGTGCAGGGCTACCCCCTGCCTGAATGATCCCCGCACCCTACCCCAGCCCCCAGCACCCTGCCCACGGCACCCAGCACCCTGCCCACAGCCCCCAGCACCCTGCCCACGGCCCCCAGCACCCTGCCCACGGCCCCCCTTACCTTCTGCAGTCTTTCCATTCAGCTGTGGGCTGGAGGGGCTGTGTCAGTCACAGGGTCCTGCATGGGGAGAGCGGAGGTTTTGGGGCACCACCAGGGTGGGTATGGGAGCACCCCAAGGTGCCCGAGGGCAGTGGGGCTGGGCAGAGCCCAGCTCCCCATCACCCTTCTGCCCACGGGGCTGAGCCCAGCAGCCCCCCATGCACCGGACCCTAACGGGACAGGAGGCTGGCATGGCCCCGCCGTTAAATATTGATGGGCTGGCAGCAGGACAGGCTTGCCAGGGGATGCCACCGTCCCTGGGGTGGCTGAACAGCTCCAGGTCTGCCTCGGGTCACGGGAAAGGCGCTGGGGTGTGCCGGACCCCCACTCACCGCTGCCTCTGTGGCTCCACATCCCTCTGGGCACTAACGCCGGGCTGGGGCTCGGGTGCTGCCTCTGCAATGGAGATGAGCGAGGTGACAGCGGCTTGTAGGATGACAACGGTGCGAAGATCGGCCTGGTTCTCCCCCTGTCCCTGCACGGCCCCGGTGCCCGCAGCACCCTGCCCCGCTGCGTGCCGCCTCTGCCCGTGCCGGCTGCCGGCCCCGCTGCCCGGCGGCTGCTGACGAGCGCTGGCAAGCGGAGCAGAGGTAATGAAGCTCTTTGTCCACCGGCAGCCAGCGGCCTCGAGAAGGCTCCAGCAGCAGCGGGACAAGCGTGCTGTGCTCAGCTCCTGCCCCACAGCCCCCGGGCCTGAGCCCTCCCTGTGCTTTAAACCCACAATGCCACACACAAAGGGGAAAATTCCCCATTCTCCTCAAAACTTCTCCTTTCAGAGGGAAGGGCATGAGGAAAACCTCGTACAATCCAGGCAACAACAGCAACAGCAATGTGGAGCCTTCCAGGCTTAAAGCACCCCCCACCCCCCCCTCTCCAGCAGCCTGTGCAGGGCTGGGGAGATGCCACTGCCTCTGGGGACCCCCAGCCCCACTGTCCCCAAGTTTCACAGCTCTCAGCACGGATGCGGAGCCCATCCCTGTGGGATGCAGAGATGGAGAAGGACCAGATCTGACAAAGCCCGAAGCATCCTCCAGCTGCCAGCAGCCAGCCCGGCACGAGGTACCACCCTTGGCTCACCCCTTGGAGGGTCGATCTGGGACGAGGAGGCTCCACTGGAGGCTCAGGGCTTGAGCTGCTCCATGCAGGCATCATCCCTCCTTTGAGACCACCCTGCCGCCAATAACCCCCAGCTTTGGCACTTGGGGGGTGGCCAACCTGCTCCCTCCCAGCCCTCCTGAGGGTCTGCGGGACTGGGTGCTGGCAGGATGGGCACCCTGGGCTCAGCACCGAGCGCGGTACAAGGCGGCATTGTCCGGGCGAGTGGCGGCCGCCCCACAAACCCATGAGCTCACACTTTCCAGCAGCAGAGCCAGGGCAGCCCCCCGCCTCCGGCTCGCACCCCATGGCGCCGGGGGGCATGGGTGGGCCGGGGGCAGGCGGTGGGGACACGGTGGCGGTGGCAGCGAGCAGATGGATGAGATAGCAAATAGCGGGAGGCAGAGGAAGCGGCAGAGGCTGGCGGGAGGGGGGGTGCGGGGACGGGTGGATGCGGATGCTGGCGGGGAAGGAAAAACAAGCCCGAGCCAGGGGTGCGGAGAGACGCCGTGACGGAGCCAAAGGGCTGGCGAGGGGTGCCGGGGCTGCACAACCAGCTCGGGTACTGTGCCCCCACCAGTCCCCTCGACACAGGGACACTTATCAGACGTGGACAGGGAGCCACCGCCCCGATGGCAGCCTCTCTCCCCATGGCAACCTCCAATCTCCCCAGCAGGTCCCCCACATGCTCCCTTGCTCACCCAGATAAGACCGGCCCGGCACGTGTTTGGGATTTTCCTGGCCAGGAGGGCGAGGGGGAGCAGGGCGAGGGGGGGTAACGCCATGCCCCCCTCCCGGGGTGATGTTGCGGGTACTCACGGCGCTTCACCGGAGCGGGGAGAGAAAGGCGCTGAGCAGGGATTTACGGGAAGAGGAAGAGTGATGGAGGGAGGGATGGACGGACAGACAGACCGACCACGTGCTGACGGGGGCTCGCAGGGCTGCAGGGGTGTTGGCCCCCCCCCCCCCCCCCCCCGTGTAGCACATCCCGGGGGGGCTGTGGGGAGGGCTGCCGCTGCAGCGGGAAGAGGCCAGTTCCCTCCTCCCCACCCCGAGGAAATCCGGATTTGACATTTCGCAGCCGCCAAAGCCATCAGCACCCGGCACCTGGGCCAGGGGCCAGGCTGCATGAGCCCCCTCGCCGCGGGGAGGAGGGGGGGAGCTGGGCAGGGAACCCCCAGCCTTCCTCCCCTCTCCCTCCTCCTCCTCCTCACTGCCTGCCTTGTCCTTGCCATCGTGCTGGGCACGGGCCCCCTGCTGCTCCCGGAGCTGCCCCGGCTCCCCGCCAGCAGCGGGGGGGGGGCACACACGGCGGGGTCACAAGTTCCCCGAGCAGACGGTTCCCGCCAGCCCTGGGAACAGCATCCAGTGCTTCCCAGCCCAGCCCTGGCCTCCTCCTCCTCCCACTGCAAACCCCAAACAAACACCGCACAGGAGAGGCACCGAGCATCCTCCTCGCCTTGCCGGGGGAAACCGAGGCACCGCCACACACGGGGCCCCACTGGCAACTCGATCGCAGCGGGGCCGAGCTGGCGGGGAGCACGTGGGTCCCCAACCTGCATCTCACAGGTGTCCGGTTCCTTCTTTGTCCTGTTTTTCGCCCTTTCCCTCTGCGCCAGAGCATCACCCGGCAGAGGGGAGCAACCCTTTGGCTATTGACAGCCCATTGCTTCCGTGCCATTGCACCCTGCCCAGCACGGCTCCACCAAGGGACACCTCGGTGGCCTTAAAAGCCACCAGCTGCCAGCGCCTGGCCCCTGGGATTTTTCCATCCCTTGGGGCAGAGGATGCACCCTGTCCATCTCCCTTCCCACGGACACAGGACTGCTCTGTGCCTCAGTTTCCCTGGCTGGGAAAGGATAGCAGCATTCTGTCCGCCCCATCCAGGAGTGGATGGAGACGAAGGGGCATTCCCAGCCCCTCCGGCTGCTGGGGTCCCCCATCCACCCCAGCTGCTCTCCTGGCCCCCAGCCCTGCCAAGAGGCTCTGAGCCCCCCAGTAAGTGCAGAGTGAGGATGCATGGCACTTGCCCTAAAGCTCCTGGGTGGGGAGGGGTCCATCCCTGGCCCCCCTGCATCGATGGCCACACCGCAGCCTGCTTCGGGCAGTGGTTCACGTGGTACATAATCTGGGATTAAAATGGGATTAGCCTGCTCATCCCGCACGCGGAGGGGCCGGGAGGGACCTGCTGGGGGTGTGTGCGGAAGCCACGTCCCTGCAGGGCTCCCAACATGGGTCTGGTGATGCCCCCAGCCCCCGAGGAGCCCCCAGCCCCAGGCACTGCCCCGCGAGATGCCCTGCACCGAACACCCTGGGGTGGTGGGTCCCCATGTGCCCCGATGCTGTGCGTGGGGCCACCGCAGCGAGGCACCCACCTGGCAGGACGCTGGGCAGTGGGACATGGCCGGGGGCTTGCTGGGGCCGAGGTGGCAGCTGGTGGCCCAGGTCTTCCTGGGAGAGACTGGGCTTAGCCCTGCCTGACCACCGGCCATGCACGCCCACGGCCAGGAGCTGCCCCCCCAGGAGGTGGGTCCATCCATGACCAAGAACTGGGGGGCCAGGCTTTGTACCCCCCTTTCCACACCCCAAGCTAGCCCCCCTGATGCTCTATGGCAGTGGAGGGGTGGGAGTTTGGCCCCTCAGTGCCTTGCCAGTGGGGCTAGATGAGGACAGAAGGAGGGGGGGGGGCTCTCCAAAATCCTATGCCCATGGCCAGACCCTGACCACATGGCCCCACCACACCACACAGGGAGCATCACCCCCCTTCACAGTCTGCACCCGGGGGGTGTGCGATGGAGGTGTCCTGTGTCCCGCCCCCCCAGCAACAACGCTGAGACCCCACAAACTCACTCCACAAGTGGGGCTAGGAACGGCTGGGCTGCACGGATCTCCTGCCTTGGGCTACCGTGGCAATGTCCCCAGGGAAGGGGGACAGGGGATGTCCATGCCCTGCCGGCAGCAGCCGAGCCCTGCTGGGGGGGTGTGCCGGGGGGGCTGTGTGGGGTGAAGTGGGGTGCTGGGAGCACTGTGCTGCTGCAGAGGGGATGTGGGTGGGAGCCACGCGGGGGGTGGGGGTGCGGGGGAGTACCCCCGTTAGCGATAGAGCCCATGTCCCCACGTCCCCACCTTGGGTCACCGCCCTTCCTGTCCCCGCGGCCCCCCAGCAAGGGCAGCTGGCTTTGCAGTGCCAAGCATGGGGAGGGGGCACGGCCATAGCCCCCACGGAAAATGAAGGACAAGATGTGGGGCTGTCCCCAGCCCCCCCACCCCACCCTCCACCCCCAGGAATGGGAGCTACACAGAGCCAGGGGAGGGGGAGCTGCAGCACCGAAAGACAACGGGAAAGCAAAGGGCGGCCGATGCCAACCCCGATGAACCGGCCCACCCAGACCCCCCCAAGCTGCGTGGCCCCCCACCCACAGCCACCTCCCTCCCCAGTCCCCACCGAGCCACCACGGCCACTCACCTAGGGATGGGGACACCGCATACCTCCAGCCTTGGGGAGCTGGCAGGCAGGGGGGGGGGTACCCCTGGCCTCCTCTGTTTGCCTGGCTACCAAATGACCTCGTGGGCTGGCGGGCCAGCTGCCCTGGCTGCGGCCGAGCCACCGCGGGCGCGCTGCGGCGCGCATCCGAGAGCGTGACGGCCGGGCGTGGGAGCCTATCTCCCAGCCCCAGCACCCTGGCTGTGCCGCCCGCCGCACCGATAACCCATGCTGGGTGCTGGGTAGGGTGTGCGTGGGTGGGTGGGTGGGTGTGCGCGGGTGGGTGCGTGGGGAGGTGGGGAGGTGGGTGGGTGCCGCTCGCCTCTCCCCACCTCTGCTGCTGGCTCAGTCCCTTTCCGAACAAGAGGAGAATTAGCCGGCATCATGACGAAGCAGTATTCGCTCCCGCCGGCTGCTCGCTCCTGCTCCTACCGCTTCCCCAGCACAAAGAGGGAGGAAAACATAAATAAACCCGGCCTGCCCGGCTACCAGAAATATCCTGGCCGGTGCTGAGGGTCCCCAGTACCCCCTCCTCCAGCCTCCCGCTGCAAACGGGGGATGCAGGTGGGGACGGCATCCCTTGCTCCCCCTCCCCAGCTGGGGTTTTGGCACCTCCGAGCCCCACGGTGCTGAGCAGGGGTGCTGAGCACCCCATGGTGTGTAGGCTGGGCTGTGGTACAGTGGGTGGTGGGTGAGGATGGCACCTCCTGTCCAGCTCAACCCCCAGTCTGGGTTTGGGGGTGCTCTGAGGGTGACACCCACTTCTTGCTACCGTGGGAGGGGAAACAGCAGAGATTTCCAGCTCCGGGGCCAAAGGACCCCAGTGAAGCCCTGGGGGTTGTTGAGCATCTGCTAAAAATTTAAGCCGTGACCCCTGGAGACGCTGCCCTGCGCCTGGGCGCTGCCAGGGAGAGCTGCTGCCCCTCACATCCCAAGCCCCCCAGGTCCCCCGGGGGCCATGGTCCAGCCCCAGCCCTCGGGCAGAGCCAGCGGGGCTGGATGGGTGCCCAGGGCTGGGTTGGGAGCCTGCGGCCACTCCTGTGCCCCCAGAGCCCCTCGGCACGCAAGCCTGGCTAAGAACCCAGGCGACTGGCACGGGACTGGTGCCATGGCCGGACCCTCCCCAGGGGTGGCGGGGCTCTGTTTGTGCCGCAGCGCCGGGAGCTGGCGTTTATTCTGGGCTCTGTGTGGGAGAGAGCTGCCTGGTGACAGCAGCTCTGTTTCTGGGTCCTCTCCCCGACGCTGCGCTCGATGCTGTTTGCTGCCTCAGTTTCCCTCCTGGCTGAAGCAAGGGCCTCTGGATCCCCTAGATGCACATCCAGGGATGCATGCCCAGAGATGCATATCTGGGGGGGGGGATGCACGCCCAGGGATGCTCATCTGGGGGGGATGCACGCCCAGGGATGTGCATCCAACGGGAAACATGTTTAGAGGGATGCACATCTGGGGGGGATGCACACCCAGAGATGCACATCTGAGGGGAGGCATGTCCAGAAGGATGCACATCTGGGGGGGCTGCACACCCAGAGACGCACATCTGAGGGGAGGCATGTCCAGAAGGATGCACATCTGGGGGACGAACACCTAGGAGGGATGCACGCCCAGAGGGATGCGTGCACACGCCCTTCAGTGCCAGCACCAGCCTGGCTCATTGGACCAAGAGCATCACGGCCTCAGCTCTGAGATGCCACCGTGCCTCCCCCTCCCCACTGAGGGGGCTTCACCGGCCCCAGCCCAGCCGACAGCCACCCCCCGGGGCCGTGCCCATGAATAATCGAGACTGTGGCTGCCTCCCCCACGCTAACCCAGTTTCTCAAGCATGAAGATACAACTGCAGCGGCTGCTCAGCAGCTGCCACCTGCGCCCGGGGCTTCTCGAGTGCTTGAACCGGCCCTGGTACCCGCTGCAGGCTCAGCCCCCCGCACCACCAGCCCAGCACCCGTGGGTGCCTGGAGGGAGGGAGGAGTTTGGAAACACACGTATCCTGCACCAGGATCTCGCACCCTCGCTCTCACCCACCGACAGCCAAACCCCGCCACGCTCGCCAGAGCCCCCCGTGTGCCCACCAGCCCCGCAGGGTCACCCCTCATCCCAGCGATGCCCTCCAAACCCAGGCAGCTGCCAGTCCCCTGCCAGGGGGGCTGATAGGGGGCTGGGGCGTGGGGGTAGAGAGTAGCAGGGCCCTACCTTCAAGGGAGCCCATGGCCCACCGCAGGCAGGTCCGCCTGTCCGCCGGGAGCCATGCCTGTGCCGAGCATCTCCTCCCCTGCGCCGCACGGCACGTTGCTACAGCGACCGCCTCCCGCCGCAACCGGCTGGAGCCGAGCGATGGAGGATGTGCAGGAGCCTCCTTCAGCCTCACTGAGTGATGGAGGATGTGCAGGAGCCTCCTTCAGCCTCACCGACCGATGGAGGATGTGCAGGAGCCTCCTTCAGCCTCACTGAGTGATGGAGGATGTGCAGGAGCATCTTTCAGCCTCACTGAGTGATGGAGGATGTGCAGGAGCATCTTTCAGCCTCACTGAGTGATGGAGGACGTGCAGGAGCATCCTTCAGCCTCACCACCCTGTGGGACAGGGCCGAGGAGTCTTCCCGCAGCCCTGGGGGGACACACAGCCCCTGAGCCCCTCTGTGAGGCAGCTGCCTGACCCCAAATTGCCCCTGCTGCCCCACCGCAGGGCTGAGGGGTCTGCAGGGGACCTTGGTCTGGAGAAGCCTGGTGGCAGCAGCCCTGTGAGGGCTGGCCTGGATGTAGCCCACCTCCCCCAGGACACCAGCCCCTGCCTCCCCAGTGATGCTCCCAGTCCAGATCACTGGAGCGCTGTCAGGGCTGGGACCTATTGGGTACAAGCACCACGCGGCTGGGGATAGCAGTGGGGCAGGGAGCTGGCACCCAGCACTTCTGCAGTGAGGTGGTTGTTCTGGGGAGCTGCCCTCACAGCCCCCCCCCTTGCATCCTAAGCCCCCCGAGCATCCCTGGCCCCCCAAGCATCCCTGGCCCCCCAAGCATCCCCAGCCTGCGGGAAAGCAAAGCCTTGGGAAAGGCTGGGTGAGACACCCTCCAGTGCACTTTCTGCACAGAGGACATTCCGGTCCCCACCTCCGCCCCCCGCCCCAGGTCTCACCTCAAAAAACAAGAAAGAAGCAGTGTGAGGTTTTTTTTTTTCTTCCCCGGCCATAATTAAAAAGGACTCACCCTTCCGAGCCCTTTCTATCCCGGGAGGTCGAGAAGAAAGAGAGGGGAGGAAGGGGAAAACCCTGAAAGAAAAGAGAGGAAGGGCTTGGGAAGGAGAAGAGAAGCGGGGAGGGGGGAAAGGGATGGGGAAAAATTAAAGCAGAGATTACACAAAGGGAACTCCTCTACCTTTGAAGCTTTGGCTAAATTGGGGAGGGGGCGGCGGGGGTAGGGAGGGTCCGGACCCAGTCGGCCCCTTTCTCAAAGCCCTCTCCTTTCAAGAATGTCTCGGATTCCTGTGGAAACAAGGAGCTGGGGCTGTGGGGCTGAAGGAAACGGGAGGGGAAAAAAAAATTACCCCGGCCGCTCGGCTAAATCCCGCCTGCCACACCTGGGCAGGCAGCGCCGGGCGCATTGTTCGGCCGTAATTGCTGGGTGTTGCATTTCTCTTCTGCTTTAAAGCTTCATTTAACTCAAACTGTTATAATTTTCTCCCCACTGCCCCCCCGCCCCCCCCCAGCCGTGCTCCCCCCATTGCATTATGCTGGCGGGGCTTTGTAGGGGCTGGGTGAGCCCTGGTTAAGGGATTACATCCTCCCTGCCACCTCCCAGGGCTTTGTCAGAGGGGAAAGCAATTACGGGGAGGGTGGGACGGCACGGGCTGGGGGCACCGAGCTCAGGGCCAGGTGGGACAGCCCTACTGGTGGCCGTCATCGGGTGGGTGAGCTGGTGGCCCTCAGCAAGGGGAGCAGCGGGTACTACCCTGGGGGTGATGCTGTGGGTACCACACTGGGGGTGATGCCCTGTTCACCAGGATGCAGCAGATGCTCCTAGGACACAAACTGGGGGTTACAGACAGGGATGGGGGACACAGGGAGTCCCCTTTGGTGGCCACCTTCATCCTCCTGCCATGCAGCATCTGTCCCTGAGCACTGGGTGCTTGCACCCCAGGCAGCTTGGGGTACCCTGTACCAAGAGGTACCCTGTATCCCCACCCCAGCAGACACAGAGCCTGTGGCAAAGCCTCAGAATGGGAAGGAAAACTCCCCCAGGCCCCATCAGTCTAGACACTCGCTTTTATTTGCCTCGGGGTTTCCTCCTTTACACAAATAAACTCCAAAGTCTAACTGTTTAGGCCTAAAAGTGACTCGTAAAGGAAACAGCAGAACTCATAAAAACACACAAACAACCAATCGAAAAATAAAAATAACCTAAAAGACAGTTTCTCTTTGGCCAGCAGAGCCTGGTGAGCACCCACGCATGCCCCCACACCACCGGCACCCACCAGGAGAGGCACAGATCTTCCCCTCTAATAAATAAGAGAGACCCCGTGGTCACGGGGATACAAGTGCTGGCCCTGGGGTCTGCATGCCTGGGCACCCCCACCTCCCCTCCAGAGCTGCACAGACAGAGGGACAGACAGACTGACACCCCATGCTCTCCATCACCTGGCTACTGGCAGTGCCACGCCATCCCTCGCAGGGATGGGCTCTGCATCCTGCTCTGGCGCAGACATCCCGCAGACTCCTGGCCGGTCCCATCCATCCCTGGCCCTGACATTTGGGCCTGTGGGGGATGGGAACATGTCCAGGAGGGTCCTAGATCTCAGTGGCATGGGGACAAGTCTCCGAGGGGAGTGGTCAAAGGCACTGGATGGTGAGTGTGGGTCCCATGGGATGCTCCGAGGATGAAGGGAGCCCAGCGTGGGGTTACAGACACCAGTGACCATGCCCAAAGCGTGCACCTCCCAACCCATTTGCGGTGCCCAAGAGGAGTATAAAAATAGAGCATCTTTAGAGAAGTGAGGAAGAAACAGTGCTGGAGTGTGCCGGGAGAAGGGGCAGAGTCTGGCAAGGCCAAAGGCTGCGAGGATGAGGAGGGCAGAACCTGGCGGGGGGTGAGTCCGGGGGCTGCCGGGCGTTATGTGCGTGGGCGAGGGGCGCGGGTGCGGCGGGTGCGGCGGGTGGGCGAGGACGAGCCCACGAACTCGAACTGCTTCTGCCGCTCGGCGTTGTTGGGGAAGGGCAGCTGCCCGCGGTACAGGCGCTTGATGAAGTGGGCTTCCCGCTGGTTCTGGCGGCTGCGGGAGGCTTTGCGGGGCCGGCCTTTGCGGGTGAAGGCCATGTACCACCCCTCGTAGCGGGCGTTCTGGAAAGCCGTGTAGTTGTTCTCCAGCACGATCTCCGTGAAGATGCAATCCTTGCTCTTGCCGTTGGGCTGCGGGAGGAGGAGAGGGGTCCTTAGCGCCCGCAGGGATGGGGCTGGAGGCGTGGGGATGGGACCCAAGGGGTGTTGCCACCCCCCTGCCACTGGGACTGGGGACACGGGGACCAGCCTGGCTGAGCATCCTGGCTCCAGCTGCTCAGCACAGTGTCCGGGCTGAGCCCTGGGGATGGGGGACATGCAGAGGGTGAGCGCGGGGGGCTCGGGACTCACTTTCCCGACGAGCTTGCCCCGCTTGCTCATGCAGATGTACTTCTCGCTCTCGGCCCCCTTGATGCGGACGCGGCTCCCAAAGGTGTCCGTCTCCACGATGAGCTTGGCTGTGAGGGAGCAAGGGGAAAGTGTCCCATGGGGGCCATGGCACCCCCCAATCAGCTACCCGTGCCCAAACCACCCCTGTCCCCTTCTCGCTGATGCCATCTCACCTCCCTGCCCATCACCGGTGGGGCCAGGAGGATGGCGAGCCCCCGCAGCCGGGGCAGGGCAGCCCTTGCCGGGGGATGCTCCCCAGCCATGATGCTAAAGGGCTTTTGTTAAAACCCAGCAGAGTCAAACCGGGTGTTTGATGAAGGCGCCGGAGAGAGCAACGGCCCCTTCCTCCCCCCGCCCGCCTCGGCACATCCGCATTGTCGGCGATTCAATGGGTTCTCCAGGGCTAGACCAAGTCCAGCACCCGGCGGGTTAATTATCCTCGTCCTCATTGTTTCTCTACAACACAGCGGTGGCTGCAAAGGTTGGAAGCCGACACTGAAACCAATGACCTCGGCGGGTCCCGCACTCGAGCCGGCAGGGAGAGTTCAG
The DNA here is from genome assembly GCF_017639655.2 of Falco naumanni. Taxonomy (NCBI): domain Eukaryota; kingdom Metazoa; phylum Chordata; class Aves; order Falconiformes; family Falconidae; genus Falco; species Falco naumanni. Next base: position 4,085,537 of record NC_054072.1, read on the forward strand.
GGAAAGACCTGGAAAGGTGGTGAATCAGCCTCGTCGGTCACCGGGCTTTGAAAAGCCTTTCCCGAAGCTTTTAGATGCTGGGAATGCCGGCTTGGCCTTTGTGGGGCTGCGATGCCCATCAGCGTGGCGTCGAGGCTGGAACTCCCCAGCAAACCCCCCCCCGGGGAAAAGGTGCTGTGGCCCAAGTGGACTCTGTCCCAGCGGGCTGCCCATGGTGCCCACCACATGTGGGTATTTTAAGAGGCTGATGCTGGGCTCGGGTGATTCTCCTCCAGAAGAAGTTGCCTGTCTCACGGCAGGAAGAGATTAGAAAGCAAAAGCCCTAAATATAGGGCTTAAGTGCTGCAGGCTGCCAAAGAAATGCATGATTTTTGGAAGTTTTGAGGTCAGGGCTGGCTGGTTTGGAGCCGTGCCCTCACAGGAATTATCCGGGGGATTTGGGGGTATAAAAACCAACCAGCTGGGGCAATTAAAACCTCCCCACGCCCCCTTTCCCCCTGCAAAATTCCTGGGGGAAGAAACATTTCCAGCCCTTCCATCAGCGTGCCGTCCCGGGCCGCGGATGGACCCTCCCGTGGAGCCGCCAGCCCCTTACCGAACTTGTTGCCGTCCTCGGCGGTGGCGGTGATCCGTTTGCCGTTCACCTGGACGTGCTTGCCGCTGGTCCGGCTGTAGAGCTGGTACTCCCTGATCTGCCGTCGGCTCAGCTGGTCGGTCATGGCGCCCTGGTCCCTCACGTACTGGTTAAAATTAGGAGACGGTTGATTCTCCCCCTTTGTTTACAAAGGGAAAAATAAAATCAATTTGTTTTGGACAGCCGATGGCAAGGGGATGGAGAGGGGAGCCCGGCGGGGCAGGAGGGCTGGGGTTGGCCCCGGGGGGGCACCGGGATCCACCCGCCACCCCGTCTGCGGGCGAGGGAGGGCTCCCAGCCATCACCAGCCAAGCTGGTCCCCTTTCAGCAGCAGTGAAGGCACGGAGCAGATGCTTTGGACCACAGAGCGACTGGCACAGCAGGCGGGGAGAGGCAGAGACTTGGCTTTGCATCCCTCACCTGAGGATGCAGGGTCTCGCAGGGAAGGATGCTCTCCTCCAGGCACAGCGACCCTTCCCCCGGGAGCGGGGTCTTGCTGCTGCTCCTGGCCATGCCCCGGGGCCAGCTGGACACTCAGTAGCATCCCCTGCTCCCAGGCAGGTACTGGGACAGGCTGGGATGCAAGAGCTGAGCTTGTGAAAAACCCACTGGGTCCCTCCTGGGGGAGTGAGACCCACCTAAAGCCGGGCTGGGTGTCCCGGGAGCAGAGCTGTCCCCTCCTGGTCCACCCCAGCACACACCCCTGGGGCCGGGGGAATAAACACTTCGCAGACCCGCAAGAGCTCCCTGGCTTATGCTAACGGGGCAACACAAACAGACAAGGGTTATTGTATGGCAAAGAGCATCTAATTACTGCAGATGAGCTGGGGAGGGGGGATTAGTGCTGGTGGTCAGCCCCCGTCACCGCACCGGACTCCAGCCAGCTCCTCTCAAGATGCGTCTAAGAGAAAACTTGGTTTAATCCCTGGTGGAAATGGGAAGCGGGGCTCGGGGCAGCACCGCAGCCAGCTGAGCCACCCAAGGGACACCAGCCCCAGCCCCAAAACCAGCTCAGAAAGGGCTGTGGGCAGGGGACGTGCTCTGGGGAGGGGGAGCACCTGGGGAGTATTTGGGGTCTGGTTGCCCAGTTCGGGGTGCTGGCATCGCCCAGGACCTGCCACCCTGCATCCCCTGGGCTGCAGCATCACCGCTGGGTGCAAAGCCTGGCACGGGGGGACCCGGCCCTGCCTGCTCTTGCAGGGGGGAGCAGCGGGATGGTGGGGGGGCGCTGCTGCCCCCCACCACCTTTGTGTGCTCCTGGGGACTCATTTCCTGCCAGGATCTACTTTAAAGCCTTTGGGGCTGGCCAAGGAGGTGGGCTGGGGGGGCGGCCCCTCTCCATCAAAGGCAGTTCCCTTCCCCTCTCATTTTCAAAGAAATAAAAGCATTTACCTTGGGAAAAAGAAAAAAAAAAAAAGGGGGGGGGGGGGGGGGGAAGAAGAAAGGTCCCGAGCACGTATTAAGGCTGCTGGGGCCGGCAGCTACGGAGGTTTTGTTCGGGCTCTGGAGCAGAGGGTGCTGATATGGAACAGTGCATTTTAATAGCCGCTGTCTTTCTAAAGCGCACAAAAAGGAACGATGCAGCCTGAGAGGGTTGGGGGAGAGGGGAGGGGGGTGTTGAACCTCACACCACCCTGGTGGGGGGACCAGAACCTGCTCTGCCCCGTTAACCCCCTCAGCAGCCGGCCTCGGCGCGAGCGAGGGCAGCATCCATCGCCGACAGCTCAAGGCTGACGGACTCGGCACATCCCACCCCGAGCCAGGCTGCGAGAAATGTATCGCCTGCCCCAGGAGGGCTTCCCCCTGACCTTGCCCAGGCCCTCCGAGGAGCTGGGAAACTGGGGGGGGGGGGGTCCGAGGAGGACGCACCTCCCCATCGCAGCCCCCAAGGCCAGTGCTGATGGGCACAGCCAGCTCCGGTGCGGACACAACCCCACGGGCACCTTGGCAGCATCCTTCCCCTCCCCGGAGCTGGGTACCACCTGGGGCAGGCATGCACCCCCTCGGCCCCCGGGAAAGCCCCCCGCCAGAGCAAAGGGCATCCCCTGAAGCAAACGGTTATAGCTCAGCGGATGGCAGAGCGGGTGCCTTCACCCAGCCCGGCTCAGCGGTGCAGCCAGATGTGCCACGGGGTTAGTAAAATACATCCACCTACCTGGGTCTGACAGGAGAACATCAGGAGCTGGAAACATCTGCAGCAGAAGACAAAAGAGAAAGGGAAAAAACCAGAGTGTTTTGTTCGGGGTTAGTTGTTTTCTCTTCGCCCCCCCCCCGCACCCCGAGGAATAGCCGCGTCTAACGGCACCAAGAATAAACTACTGATAAACCCGGGTTGCAAAGAATTGCAACAAGCGGTGCGCAGGGCTTACATGGAGAGGTTCTGCAGGCTGATGGGCTGCATGGCGCTCCTCGAAGCCCCCCAGACAGCGGCATCAAACGAAGGCACCGCGCAAGGGCTGGCTGCAAACCTGCCCTCCCTCACCGCCGGCACATCCCCGCCGGGGCAGGGAAAGCCACGGAGCAGCCCGTCCCCTCCTTCCTCGGGTGATCCCTGCGCTTGGGGTGGGCGAGGGAAAAAGTGGGTGAACCCCAGGTTGCCGCCGCGCTGGCGAGCCCACGTGTGATGCCAACGCCTGCAGAGCAGCAGCGGTGATGGAGCATGGGGGAGGCAGCGGGGGTCAGCTCCTCTTCTCCTCTTCCTCCCACCCTGGGGACCGAGTGTCCTACGCCTTGGGGGCATCCAGATCCATCCTGTCCCCTGCGCCCCCACCCCATCAGCCTCCCGTCCTTGGGCTAGTTTTGCATCTCCCTCCAGCAGCAGCTAGCGGGAAAGGCGGCTGCAGGCAGGGCAGGGCTGCCCACCACCAAGGGCAGCATCTGCAGCCCCCCGCTCCATCGAGCCGGCAGCACCCTCCCGGTGTCGGCCTGGGGATGGGAGGCGGGTGGGCGACGGACCAAGCAGCAGCCTTTAAAGGTGGGGGAGAGCCTGTGCAAAGAGGGGCCGGACCTCTCCTGGGAGGCAGCGGGGACTGCGGAAGGAAGGAGGATCAGCCCTAGCAGGGGCCGGGGCAGGAGGAGGGGACGGGGAGGCAAGGGGGGGGGGAGGCTCAGCTGCTCAGGGTGTCCCCATCCCTGGGGGTTGCAAAGCCCCCTGCCTCACCCCACGAGGAGGATGCCAGGGCACAGGAGATGGAGGGGGTGACACTACGGGGCATGGTGATGATACCAGGAGTGGTACCTGCTGTGCAGAAAGCCACGCCAGGCCTCAGGGAGGGATGCGCTGGCATGGAGGATGCTTTTTGTCACCCTCCTTTCACCTGGTCCACGCATCACGCAAAGGAAAGTGCCACAGGGGGTTTTAACCAGCTGGTTTAGTGCTGGGGGACTCTGGGGTCATGTCACAGCCCCCCACTCACCCACCAGCAGCTCCCTTCTTCCCCCTGCCCGCTCCTAGCCCCATCGGGTATCAATACCCCATCGGGAGGGGGAGGCTGTGCACCCCTCCACACTCCATTTGCTCAGCCAGGGAGGTGCTAAGTGCCTTATAAATACCCCAGCAGGGAGCTGGGGTAATGCCTTGGGGGGGGGTAAAACACCACTGTGGGGTGCCCTGCGTGGGGGGATAGGGGGTGGGCAGGACAAGGGATAAGGGGTTTAGTACAAAAAGCAATTGCCTCCACGCTTGTGCCTCAGTTTCCCCATCAGGGCAAGGGAGGGGGTACCAGGCCCCACGGGAAAGGCACGATGGAGAGCAGCAGGGTACCCACCCCCCCACCTGCAGGAGGGTGAGGGGCCTGATTCAGTGCTAATAACCCAAATTAGACACCACCCACACACACACCCCCCCCACTGCCTTCTCACCTCCTGGGCCAGGAATTCAGCCCAAAACGCAGTTAGCAGCCCCCCAATAACCACAAGCATGGTACCCCCAGCTCAGGGATCCCCTTCCACCCCCATCCCTGGGGCTCAGCATCCCTGGGGTGCACAGGGCAGGGCTGTGCCTGGGCCCCTCCAGCTGTGGGGATGATTGATGGCCGTGGAACCATCATCACCCCTGCTATGTCCCCCCCCAGGTTTGGGGCAGAGGGTCCCGGGGAGCTGTCAGCACACCAGTGGGGGGGCTGGCTTGTGCAAGCAGCCCCTGCAGGGTGAGGAAAGGCTGAAGGGACAGGGCTGCCTGTCAAAGCCTCCTGCGTGTGGCCCTCAAGCAAGGGACTTTGGGGACCGTGCCCTGTCCCCTCCCCAGCAAAGCAGCTCCCCAGCTCCATCCTGAACAGGGCACCCTGCTCCCCGCAGACAGCAGCTGACCTGGCCCCATGTCCCCTCCTGCCCTAGCATCGCCCCCCCCCCCCCCCCCCCCCCCCCAGCCCTGTGCCCCACACCTGGAGCAGACTAAAGCCTGCCTTTGTGGCAGGCTCAGCTCCCCTCTCGGAGCCAATCTGAGACACAGCAGCCCCCTGCATGCTCCCGAGGGGTGCCGGACCCTCCACAAATACCTGCTGCCTCCAGACCAAGGCCAGGTCAATGGGTTATAATCATCTCCCTGCTGCTCGGTAATCCCCCTTTGTCTCCTATTCACAAGCAACACTTGTTACCCTGCGCAGGACAGTGGGTAGGGGGGCTGCCGCCAGCCCCCCCAGCCCGAGGGGAAGGATGCTGCCAAGGCAGGCAGAGCAGCGGAGCCCGGGCAGTGGGCACAGAGCTCTGCACAGCCCTGGGGGGGGGGTGGGGGTGGGCAGGAGCAGCCCCCTGGCCAGGATCCAACCCCAGCACGGAGAGCCAGGTGTGCAAAACAGCCTTTATTGGGGAAGGGCAACACCAAAGCAGCAGCTTTCCAGGCTCTTCTGCACCTGGAAGGGAAGGAGAAAGGGTTTATGTGCAGGTAGCCCCAGCTGACCCCACTCTGGTGAGAGGAGGGCACACACGGGCCCCCTCCCAGCCCCACAGGGACCCTTGCCCTTAGCCACCCCATCCCACCGCCCCGTACCTGGCCAGGTTCCTCCACAGCTCCCGCTACTTCTTTGCTGCTGCCTTCCTGCCCCGGCTGGCTCCTCGCCCCTGTGGGGACAGGGCTGTGGCTGAGCCCAGGGAGCCCCCAGCCCTGTGTTTCTCCCCCCATTTTTTGAGTTGAGCAGCCAATTAGCACCAACATCAGCCCCCTTCCCTGCCCAAGAGCTCCCAGCCCTGGGTCAAGGAGCGTTAAGCCAGACACCTGGCTGCAGCGGGGCAATGCCGAGGGACACCCCAGCTGGCTCCTACCTTGCTGGGAAGGGGATCCTCAGGGGAGATGCTGTTCCTGCTCAGGAGAGAAGGGCAGGGCTGAAATTAGGGGTGCAGAGTCCCAGCAGCACGGGGGACCCCTTGCTCCACAGCAGGGCTGGGGCATGCTTTCCCCTCCATCATACTCACAGCTCATCCTCCTTCTCCAGCCTCCTCTTCTAGGGAGAAAGAGAGATGATGGAGACAGCAGGGCCAGGCATGTGCGGGCAAGACGGGGACTTGCTACGGAGCCTGTGACTCTTCCTCCCCAGGGATGAAGATCACAGCTCATCCCCATTACAGAGAGGGGTTTGGGCCACAGAGCAGCCTGTCCCTGCGACCAGGGCATGGCGAAGCTCCCAGCAGAGGAACCTGCATCCCTGTCCCCCTCCCCACCACAGCACAGGGACCCCTCTGCACGGCACATCCCCAGCCGAGGGGGTGCTTACCTTGGCGGCGTTGCCCTTCTTGGTAGCTTGGCCCTTGGGGGGCTTCTCAGGGGACTCTGGTGGTTCCTCTTCCCCAGAATCCTCCTCTTTCCCTTCTTCCTCCTCATCCCAGGTCAGGTTGGGCACCACTGTGGGAGAGCCTGGCTAAGCCCCTGCCCCTGGGGAGGGGTCTCAGGGCGGTGGTACCCTGGTACTCACTGGAGACATGCTGCCCGCTGATGTAGACGGGGCCGGAGCCAGCTCTCAGGTGGAAGGTGACCGGAGGCGTCAGCTCCACTCCCACCATTGTGGCCTGGAAGAGAGGAGGGTGGCAGCACCCACCAGCAGCAGCCCCCCCGCCCCCCCCCCCCGGCAGCGAGGCCCCTACCCTGGGCACTCACCATGGGCAGCACAGATGGCTTCAGCGTGCAAACAGGCACCGGGGCATGAGCATCCCCCTCCTCTGCTGGCATGATCTCCACCACGTGGAACTCATCCTCTGCCATCTCCCCCAGGCAGATCTTTGGGGATTGAGAAGAACATCCCCCCCCACCCACCGTGACCCCCACGGCACCCAAACAGCCCTCAGGCAGGACTGCCGGGGGGGGGTGGGACAGGGACCACCTACCGTCCGCAGGGCCAGCTGCTGCTCGCACCGCCACTCCTCCGGCACTTGGAAGGTGTAGGAGTCCTGCTTGCTGCTCAGCTCGCACCCTGCGGGTGGGGGGCTGTCGGTGCGGGGCTACCCCGGGGGGAGGGTGGCGGTGGGGAGGGGGCAGCCCCCTAGGGAACCCGCTGGGGGGACCGGGCACTTACCCCAGATCAGGGATACGGGTTTCTCAGATCTGCTGTCAGCATCAGCGCTGTCCGTAAGGGACATGGCTCAGGGATCCCTCAGCCTGGGGAAACACAGCGCTGCTCTGCAGGGACCCCCTGGGAGGGGTCTCCCCAGCTTCCCCCCCCCCCCCCCCCCATCACTTTGTCCACAGGAGCAACACAGCACTAAAAAAAAACCCCCACCAAACCAAAAAAACCCCAAAACCAACTCACCCCAGAACACCAAACCAAGCAGCAGCAGCAGCCCCCAAGCACCAGCAGCACCCACCACTCGTGCGGCTTTTAGAGGCAGGGGAGCCCCCACCCACTTGCCCACCCACCCAATTAGCACCCTGGCCCTTTCCATCTTAAATGGCAACAGCCCCTCAAGGGCAATGAGACCCCCCCAGGTGTGGGTGAGCTGGAGCCCTGCCCACCGAGCAGCCCCTTCGTCCCACCCCAGGGTGGGGGTCCCCGCCGTGCCCCAGGTGCCACAGCACCCAGGTGCCGCGGTGCTGGGCAGGGGGTCCCGCCACCCCACAACGGAGCATCAGCTTCGTACCCCGAGTGACCCCTGTGAGTCCCAGCCTGCAGTGGGGAGGGGGCCCGGGGGGCTGCTGTCCCCCCCTGATGTCCCAGCCCTCGGGGAACAGGCTGCGGGGGGCACAGCCCTGCCTTGGGGGTCTGCATGTCACCATGGCGTGCCATGGGTCACCGTGCCCTGCTGTGTGCCACCTCTGCGTGCCATGGGTCACCGTGCACTGCTGTGTGCCACCCCTGCGTGCCATGGGTCACCATACACTCCTGTGTGCCACCCCATGTGCCATGGGTCACTGTGCCCTGCTGTGTGCCACCCCATGTGCCATGGGTCACCATACACTCCTGTGTGCCACCCCATGTGCCATGGGTCACCGTGCCCTGCTGTGTGCCACCCCATGTGCCATGGGTCACCGTGCCCTGCTGTGTGCCACCCCATGTGCCATGGGTCACCATACACTCCTGTGTGCCACCCCCGCTTGCCATGGGTCACCGTGCCCTGCTGTGTGCCACCCCCACTTGCCATGGGTCACCATACACTCCTGTGTGCCACCCCTGTGTGCCATGGGTCACCGTGCCCTGCTGTGTGCCACCCCTGTGTGCCATGGGTCACCGTGCCCTGCTGTGTGCCACCCCTGCGTGCCATGGGTCACCGTGCCCTGCTGTGTGCCACCCCCGTGTGCCATGGGTCACCGTGCGCTGCTGTGTGCCACCTCTGCGTGCCATGGGTCACCGTGCCCTGCTGTGTGCCACCCATGTGCCATGGGTCACCGTACCCTGCTGTGTGCCACCCCTGCGTGCCATGGGTCACCGTGCCCTGCTGTGTGCCACCCCCGTGTGCCATGGGTCACCGTACCCTGCTGTGTGCCACCTCTGCGTGCCATGGGTCACCATACACTCCTGTGTGCCACCCCGCTTGCCATGGGTCACCGTGCCCTGCTGTGTGCCACCCCATGTGCCATGGGTCACCGTACCCTGCTGTGTGCCACCCCTGCGTGCCATGGGTCACCGTGCCCTGCTGTGTGCCACCCCGCTTGCCATGGGTCACCTTGCCCTGCTGTGTGCCACCCCCATGTGCCATGGGTCACCGTGCCCTGCTGTGTGCCACCCCCACTTGCCATGGGTCACCGTGCCCTGCTGTGTGCCACCTCTGCGTGCCATGGGTCACCATACACTTCTGTGTGCCACCCCTGCGTGCCATGGGTCACCGTGCCCTGCTGTGTGCCACCCCGCTTGCCATGGGTCACCGTGCCCTGCTGTGTGCCACCCCCGCTTGCCATGGGTCACCGTGCCCTGCTGTGTGCCACCCCGCATGCCATGGGTCACCATACACTCCTGTGTGCCACCCCTGCGTGCCATGGGTCACCGTAACCTGCTGTGTGCCACCCCTGCGTGCCATGGGTCACTGTGCCCTGCTGTGTGCCACCCCGCTTGCCATGGGTCACCGTGTCCTGCTGTGTGCCACCCCACTTGCCATGGGTCACCTTGCCCTGCTGTGTGCCACCCCCGTGTGCAACGGGTCACCGTGCCCTGCTGTGTGCCACCTCTGCGTGCCATGGGTCACCGTGCCCTGCTGTGTGCCACCCCTGCGTGCCATGGGTCACCATATACTGCTGTGTGCCACCCCCTGTGCCATGGGTCACCTTGCCCTGCTGTGTGCCACCCCCGTGTGCCATGTGCCACCTTGTAGTGCCGCAGGTTCCCATGCTCTGCCATGTGCCACCTCAGTGTCCCGTGGGTCCCTGTGCCCCGCCACTGCTGCCACGGGCCGCCTGGGTGTGCCATGGGCCACCAGGTACCGATGCCACGTGCCACGGACCGTCGTGTCCTGCCACGTGCCACTTCCCTGTGCCACGGGTGCCCGTGCTGTGCCAGGTGCCACCTGTGCTGGGCACCCTCTACGCTGGCCCCGCATGTCCCTGTGCTCCATGTGCCCCCCTTGTCCCCCTGCCCTGCGTGTCCTGGTCCCCATGTTCCCACGCCCACTGTGTCCTTGTGCCTCCCGTGTCCCTGCTGCCCTGCGTGTCTTGGTCCCCCGTGTCCCCCTGTCCTCCCGTGTCCCCGTGTCCCCCTGCCCCGCACGCCCCATACCCCAGTTCCCCCTGCCCCACGTGTCCTGGTCCCCTGTGTCCCTGTGCCCCCTGTATCCCTGTGCCCCCCCAGTCCCCGTGCCCTCCACCCTGTGTGCCCCGGTCCCCCGTGTCCCCCTGTCCCTGTGCCCCCCTGTAACCCCCGTGTCCCCCCGGTCCCTGTACCACCCCCGTGTCCCCCTGTCCCCGTGCCCCCCGCCCCGCATGCCCCGGTCCCCCTGTCGCCATGCCCCCCCGTACACCCCGTGTCCCCCTGTCCCCGCGCCCCCCCGCCCCGTGTCCCCCTATCCCCGTGCCCCCTGTCCCCGTGCCCCTCTCTTGTCCCCCTGTCCCCGTGTCCCCCGCCCCGCGTGTCCCAGTGCCCCGTGTCCCCCTGTTCCCCCGTACCCTCCGTGTCCCCATGCCCCCCCGTACCCCCCATGCCCCCCCGGTCCCCCCCGTGTCCCCCGCCCCGCGTGCCCCCGTGTCCCCCTGTTCCCCCGTACCCCCCGTGCCCCCCCGGTCCCCCCTGTGTCCCCGTGCCCCCCCATGCCCCCCCGTACCCCCCGTGCCCCCCCGGTCCCCCCATGCCCCCCCGTACCCCCCATGCCCCCCCGGTCCCCCGCCCCGCGTGCCCCCGTGTCCCCCTGTTCCCCCGTACCCCCCGTGCCCCCCCCGGTCCCCCCCGTGTCCCCATGCCCCCCCGTGCCCCCCCCATGCCCCCCCGTACCCCCCGTGCCCCCCCGCTCCCCCCCGTGCCCCGGTCCCCCGTGGGCGCAGGCGCGCGTGGGCGGGGCCGCGGCGGCGCTTCCGGCAGCGCGGGGCTGTCGCTGTCGCTGTCGCGGGGCTGTCGCTGTCGCCGGCGATGGCGGCGGCGGGACTGGTGGGGCCGGGGGGGCCGGGGGGAGCGGGGGGCCGGGGCCGGGGTCCCCCCCGCCGCTCCCTCAGCAGCTTCTCCCCGCGCAGGGACCCGGCGAGGCCGCCGCGGCCGCTCACGCGCTGTCGCTGCCGGCCGAGGCCTTCGGGAACGATGTGAGTGCGGGGGGGGCGGGGTCCCTGCCCGGGGGGTCCCTGCCCGGGGGTCCCAGTCCTGGGGGGTCCCTGCCCTGGGGGGTCCCTGCCCTGGGGGGTCCCAGTCCTGGGGGGTCCCTGCCCGGGGGGTCCCAGTCCTGGGGGGTCCCTGCCCGGGGGGGTCCCAGTCCTGGGGGGTCCCTGCCCTGGGGGGTCCCTGCCCTGGGGGTCCCTGCCACGGGGGGTCCCTGCCACGGGGGGTCCCTGCCCCGGGGGTCCCAGTCCTGAGGGGTCCCTGCCACGGGGGGTCCCTGCCACGGGGGTCCCAGTCCTGGGGAGGTCCATGTCCTGGGGGTCCCTGCCACGGGGGGTCTCTGCCACGGGGGGTCCCTGCCCCGGGGGTCCCAGTCCTGAGGGGTCCCTGCCACGGGGGGTCCCTGCCCGGGGGGTCCCTGCCCGGGGGGTCCCTGCCACAGGGGGTCCCAGTCCTGGGGGGTCCCTGCCACGGGGGGTCCATGCCAAGAGGGGTCCCTGCCTTGGGGGTCCCTGCCCGGGGGGTCCCAGTCCTGGGGAGGTCCATGTCCTGGGGGTCCCTGCCCCGGGGATCCCTGCCCCGGGGGGTCCCTGCCACTGGGGGTCCCAGTCGTGGGGGGTCCCTTCCATGTGGTGGTTCATGTCCCAGGGGTTCCCTGTCCCGGGGGGTCCCCGGTCCCAGGGGGTCCCTGTCCCAGGGGGTCCCCGGTCCCAGGGGGTCCCTGTCCCAGGGGAGTCCATAGCCTGGGGTTTCTCGGTCCTGGGGGTTCCCTGTTCGGGGGGGCGGGGGGTGTCCCTGTCTCAGGGTTTTCCATATCCCATGGAGTCCCATCCCAGGGTGCTCCATGGCCCGGGGTGGTCTGTGTCCAAGGGGGTCCCTGTCCTGGGGGGGTCCCAGTCACAGGGGGTGTCTCTGTCCCAGCGGAGGGTTCCAGCCTTGGAGGAGGATCCCTGTCCTGGGGGGTCCCTGTCCCAGCAGGGGGATCCCAACGCAGGGTGAGGGTCCTAGCCCAGGGGGGGGTCCCAGCCTCGGGAGTCCCGGTCCTGGGAGCCCCCAGCACCGAGGGGGTACCAGTCCCCACTGGGGGGGGGTCCCGTGCAGATGGGATGCTTTGGGGTCTGCAGGTCCATAGCCTCACCCACGAACCCCCACCGCAGCCATGCCGGGGGTCTGTCTGGCCACAGACCCTCACCCACAAGCCATCTCTGCTTCCACCCCCTCCCTTTGCCCCCTGACCCCCAAGGGGAGGGGGGGACCCCCCCTCAAAGGCAGAGCGTTGCCTGACCCCCCCTCCTGCCTCCGCAGCCCCGCGTGGAGCTGGCCTGGGCCATGAGAGCCCACCAGCACGCCCAGGTCTACTTCAATGTAAGTCCCGGGGGGGGTGTCAGAGTTGGGGGGGGGGGGGGGGGGCTTGTTGTTGGGGGGGGTGGGGAACTGGTTAAATCTTTAATCTTCCCACATAGCTCATCTCCTCCGTCGACCCCAAGTTTCTAAACCTGACCAAAGTTGATGACCAGATCTACGGTGAGTTCAGGAAAACCTTCAAGGATCTTCAAATCGACGTGCTCGACCCCGAAGAGCTGAAGTCGGAGCCGGCCAAGGAGGTAGGTGGGGAGCTGGGGGGGGGGGGGAGGGGACAGGTGAATTTTGCTCCCCCCCCGCCCCCCCTCCCTGGGCTCCAGGGATGCTGACGATGTTTCCCTCCCTCCCTAGAAGTGGCGGCCGTTCTGCCTGCGCTTCGAGGGGGTGGTGGAGGATTTTAACTACGGCACCCTGCTCCGCCTGGACTGCCGCAAGGACTACACCGAGGAGAACACCATCTTCGGTGAGAACACCATCCTCTTCCGTGCGGGGCTGGCACGGCACGGCACGGCACGGCGAGCCACCCTCAGGCTGCCACCGGCCCCATCCCTGCTAGAAAAAGGGCGCCCAAGGCAATGGGAAGGTTCAAACCACAGATCTGCTCTTTTTTTTTTTTTAAAAAAAAGTTTTTTTTCCTCTTCTTTTAGCCACCAGAATCCAGTTTTTTGCCATTGAAATTGCCCGGAACAGAGAGGGCTGGAACAGCGTCGTCTACAGCAGTGCCAGGCAGCCGGTGGCCAAGGAAGCGGCGTCGGGGTGATGGTGGGATGTTCACCCGGTGCCGAGCCCCAGGAGGGGCAGAAAACCCCCTGCCCCGCTGCTGGCAGGGTCTCGGGGTGTGGGGGGGCAGGGCTATACCCGCCTTCTCCCCTCCTCTAATTCAGACTCCCATTTGCAGACTGTAAATAAATACTTTTAAAAAAAAATAAAAACAAAAAATACAAAAAAATTTAAAAATTCATTCCTTGCGCTGCAGGTGTGGAAAGGGTCATTCCCTGGAACAATCCGCTTTGATTTTGGCTAGATCCCCGAGCCCCCCCCCCCCCCAATTCCCCCCAATTAACATATTTTTTTAAATCCGCTTCAGAGGGAAAACTGGCCCCGCAGCGGGCAGGGGGCAGCTCCTGCAGGGGTGGGCTCGGGGCGCAGGCGATGCCCAGGCAGACACGGCTCAGTAGAAACCATTGAAGTTTTATTTGCAGTCACAATGCTTACACTGTATGCAGCAAACACCCTTACAAGTCAACCAGCAATCTGCTCACGCGAAAAAAGGACCCAACACACAATCGCCAGAGGAAAGAAAACAAAACGAAACAAACGAACAAAAAAAAAAAAAAAAAAAAAAAAGGAAAAATAAAATAATTAAGAGGAGGTGGTGTCTGGGAAGAGAAACTGAAGCCCTAAGGACCGAGTGTCTGTGGGTAGAGCTGAGCAAGGGGATGCACACGACTAGCAGCAACAATAGTGGAAAAAGTACAAGGCAAACAGGTTCCCTCCCCCATCAGCTTTCCTCCGTCAGTCAATTTTATATCCAAAACATTTCTTATGGTGCCTTATTAAAAAATGGAATAATTTTAAAGGGGGGTGTTAGATACTTCATGCTAGGCCAACCTTGTTATTAAGAACGCTGCGAGGCGGTAAGCTGGCTGCAGCAGCCCTGCGGCCGAGCTCTGGAGAGCACAGAAGGAGCATGGGGGGGCTCGCCCGCAGCCCGAGCATCCCTGGGGGGCTCGCCCGCAGCCCGAGCATCCCACAGGGGGCTCACCCGCAGCTTGAGCATCCCACGGGGGGCTCGCCCGCAGCTTGAGCATCCCACGGGGGGCTCGCCCGCAGCTTGAGCATCCCTGGGGGGCTCGCCCGCAGCTTGAGCATCCCTGGGGGGCTCACCCGCAGCCTGAGCATCCCTGGGGGGCTCACCCGCAGCTTGAGCATCCCTGGGGGGCTCACCCGCAGCCTGAGCATCCCTGGGGGGCTCACCCGCAGCTTGAGCATCCCTGGGGGGCTCACCCGCAGCCCGAGCATCCCACGGAGAGCAGGGCAAGCTCGCCTGCAGCCGAGCATCCCTCGGGGGCTCACCCGCAGCCCGAGCATCCCACGGAGAGCAGGGCAAGCTCGCCTGCAGCCGAGCATCCCACACGTGCTACCTGCTCAACTGAGAATGGGGAGGGAAATAAAAATTAAAAAAACCCCAACCAAACAAAAGAAGACAGAAAAAGAAAAGAAAGAAGGCAGAGTGAGGAGAGCGCCCCTGGGCCGGCGCTGGGCGCAGGGTGCGAGGGAGGGAGGCGAGGGCCCTGCGAGAAGCGGGTTGACGAGGGGACAGCGCCTACTGCTACATCGGGGGACAGGAGAGACACCCACGAGCAAGCACGAATGAAAAGATCACGCGGCATGGCTTAGAGTTCCTAATAACAAGGGCAAGACGGTAACGGGAAGTTGTGATTTCCAGGGGCTTAATAAGAAAAAATATACATTTGGAATTTTACAATGCTTTTTTTTTTTTTTTGTTGTTGTCGTTGTCGGGTTTTTGTTTTGTTTGTTTTTTTTTTGTTTTGTTTTTTTGTTGATTTTTTTTTTTTTTTTTTTTTTTGCGCTTCTCTCTACACTTGTCACTAAATATATCTCTGCACTTTCACACACCCACCCCTTGCCCAGTAAAGCTTCAGGCCTGCAGGACACGCTTTCCTCACTCGCATACACAACCCTCACGCCAGCACCGGTGCACCAGGACTCTGTAAAAATTTCAATCACACTATTTTTTTTTTTTTTTTTTTTTTTTAAACTGAGTCAATATAAACCTTGTTCAAAATGTTATGAAAAAATGTACATGTTTATACAAGGCAGGCTGCAGCAGAGCGCTGGCGTTCCACGCAGACATTCGGGTAGGGAGACGCTGGATTCTTGCACCTGGCTTATGCCCTTTCCACCCCCTCCCACGGAAACAGAAGCACCCTGCCCCGGTGAGCTCAACAACCCCTCCTGTTCCCTCCTCCCTCGGGACGTGGAGTACGGCCCAAAGCGAGCGCCGCAATCCAGCCCTGGGGAAGAGCAGGGATTAGAAACGCCCTCTTTTCTTTCCATCGGAAACGGTAACCCCTCTGGGCCAGGCCAAAGAGATGCTGCTCTGTACAGGTGGAGTTGGGAGACGTCAGCTCATCATGTCGTTGCTGTTCACACCGTAGGTGGAGTTCTTCATGGAGTCGTTCACCTCTCGCCTGAACGCCGACAGGTTCTGTGTAAACCTGAGGAAAAGGCAGAGCAGCGCGTTAAGAGGCGGAGGTTGCCCGTTCCTCCAGTGTCTTGCCCTCCACGAGGACCGTGGACCCTCTGGGCTGTGGCTCCAGGTGAAGCTGCGGGCTCAGCACGCCTCGGGGCAGGCTCAGCCCCACACTGACCTGTCCCTGTTCTTGGTTAGGAGGTTGCGCTCGATGCCTTCCATGAGGTTCTCGAAGCAGAGGTGCATTGCCTGCTGTTTCTCCGGAGGCTGGCTGTTCACTATACTGTTCCTCAAGTCAGAGAAATACTGGGGAAGACAAGACAATGGGTTAATTTTCAGATGAACAGCTGCCTTGGCGCTGGGACGCAGCGCGCAGCATGCATGACAGGCTCTTGGGAAGAGGAAAGAAATGCGTTACAGCTCTTCAAGGTGACTTCTAGTGCCCTTACGGGTCCCTTGGTGCCAAGGCTGCTGCAGGCGAGGGCTGGACACCCCTCGACACACAATCTCTCCAAGTCCTGACTTCCCAACCACCCCTTCTGACACCGTTCCACTCCCTTCTGCATCACCCAAGCCCTCGAGCTCCTCCAGCTGCGGCGGGAGGGTGGGACCTTTACCTTTTCATTAAGCAGTATCAAGCCGAGCAGGGGCCGAGACATTGACCACTGGTTCCTGCAGTCCTCAAAGATGATGATGTTCAGCACTGTTGACAGCATCTGGAAGAGGGAAAGCGGTTTAAAACCAGCACTTCCACCCCAGCTCTCTCCTCACCACGGCACTGCGGAGGCTCAGGAGCAACGATTCACCTTTGATGCTTCCAGTTATGGACCTTCAGTGCTACAGAGCTCGTCACGGGACGAGAGGAGGACCCGGAGCCCTCCTGAGCGGGTGGAGAGCTGCTGGCACATGGAGGAGGTGCCGGGAGCTGTCTGGGTATTTATTCCTGACACATTCCTTCCTGCCCCAAGGCAGCCAGGGGAAGATTGTCTCACCCTTACTTAAACGAGGTAACAGAGAGTGCTTAAATGCAGAGAGCACACGCTCTGGTGCCCTGGGGAGCTGCCTCCAAGGCCACAGTAGGGGCGTCTGCCCTACCTTCCACAGCCTCCTTTGGCTATAGCCAGTATCTAACTCAGCTGGGTTGGAAGGTGCGGTTTGTCTTTTTATACCCTCAGAAAACACAGCTCCCAGCCCCCAAAAAAGCCTGCTTTGCATCTGAGCTACCAGCAAGGCTGGAACAATATTCCCTGCTTTCACGTGGGAGTCATGCTGACACTTTGACAAGTACCAGCGAGTGAAGTTGGATAACACCGTCAAAAACGCACCGAGCACTGCTGCTCAAAGCAGCGCGGCCAGCCAAGAGGCGTACAGCGACGTTCTGCTCTCAGGTTTGGATACCCAGATCCCAACACAGGGCCCCTCTGGAGCATCAACACCTCCGTGAGCAGAATCATCTGTCACTGAGTGACAAGAGGGACCGGAACTACGCGGTACGTGTAGGTATGTGCTGAGCTAAGCAAGGAAAATGCCTCGGCTTGCTATTGATCCTCTGCCATCGCACACGCTCCTGACCCAAGAGAGAAGACAAATCCCAGCAAGCTCCGTGTCTGTCGGAGGTGTTGCAGACGGAGGCGGATGGCAGATGTGCTACCAGCATGTAAAACTCCCTTATCAAATCCACGCTGCAGAAGCCGTTCCGCAGGCAGGCGCGGCCGGTGCCAAGGCGGCACGTGCTCCAGCAGGCTGCAAACCCGACTTCCACGTGGGTCCCGACACCAGCGCCACAGCAGAGGGATTGTCACCGGGGGCTGAATGCTGCACGGAGCCTTGTGAAGTGTGGGGGACCCCACGGTGCCTGCTCTGCTGCGAGCGCACTTGTGCCACCGAGCTGTTCCAGGGATTTAAACAAACCCTGATTTATTTGGTTGTTTTTTTTTTTTTTTTTTTTTTTTTTTTTAAGGCAGCGGAAAAACACATGCTTTCTGGTTGAAGGTATGTTTCCTGGCTTCATTTTATGAACTGCCAACACTTCCCCTAACCGCGTTTCTCTTTTTTTCTTTCTTTAAAAAAAAACAAACCAAAAAGACAGAAAAATCTCTTTTTTTGGCTACTTCCTTTCATATCTGAAATGCAAAAGCAGTGTTCCTTGCAGAGGGAGAACGATGGCCCTGAAGCTCAGCTTTGAATCAGACCTGCCATATGATGAATGTGTAGGAAAAAAATGCGATACTAGTAAAAAAATCTTTTTTGCTCCAGAAAAGCCTGAGGCTCTAGAGCAGCGAGCATGCAGCCCCCATATTACATCACGGTAAGAAAATTCAGGGCTTATCAGGGAGTTTGCCACAACAAGGCCCTACATCTTTGATCTTTACCTGCTGAATCATCTCTGGGTGCTGCTGCATAATGTGCAGGAACCGGTCGCTCTCCTGGGTCAGAGGTGTGGTCCTCTTCTTGGTGCTGCGAGACAGTTGCTTGAAGAGATAGGTGACAATGTGGTCCAAACAGGAGCAGCAGCCTGTGCAAACCATGGTGTCTGCAAGAACAGGGAAGGGGGAGATATTGGGGTACCGCCGGCGTTTCCCTTGCTTCAGGCTCCCGGGGAAACACCACCATTTATCTGGGTCCTCACAGGGACTTTGCAAGCAAGAACCACCTAACCCTGAACAGGTCAGCGATCTCCTCGCTGATACATCCACTGCCTCTAATGTTCCACTTCAACAGAGGTGAAACTCCTCCACCCATTCCCAAGGGACATCTTACCTGTTAGCCTGAAATATTAATGCATTCAAAGCAACCAAAATCCTTCCCTGCTTCCAAATCAAAGCCCTAAGAGCACAACAGAGAGCAGAAGTAGTTACCTAGTGCAGTGAGGCCTTCTGAAATGGAAGAGAGAATATACATGATTACATGAGGCTCCAGACTGGCTATAAAATTCATGTGGTCCTGGGTAAGAACTTCCAGCAAGGAATAGTATGACTGGCTGAGTTTGGGATAATCCTGCAGAGAAAGGAAGAGAGAAAGACTTTTAAGGCCTCATGGCTAGCCTGGAACCATCGGTTAAGGCTTTCTGCTAGACCCAACCCATTCATTAATCACCTGAAAACTGCTTACTGAATCTCCTGGAAAGGGAACAAACCAACCTCTCTCACAGCATAACTTATGGGCCAACATATTTTCCACCCTTCTTCCGCACCGAAAGCCTTCCGAACAGGCTCCAGCAACAATGGTCCAGCAGGTTCCCAGCACTGTTACATCAAAACATCTTTCCCCACTGCTTCACCCTGTTCTAAATGGGGAGTGTTAGCTGACTAATGCCAACGCTGGAGATGCAGAGATAGGGCTGGCTCTCCAGGTGTCCGTGCAGAGTGCCAGATCACATAAAAATCAGCACACGCGATGCTGGGCTCAGCAGCCTGCGCTGCAGGCAGTGCCACAGCCCCCCCCCCCCCCCGCCAGCCCCCAGACTTGGGGGGGGACGACTCTGGTGGGAATCCAGCAAAGTGGCCCCATCTCAAGAGCTGCCAGTCTCAAAAGCAATTGTCTGGCCACCGGTATCGTAAATCAAGAACGTGCTGAATGCAGTCCCAGAGAGGGCAACGACTTCTTTCAGACCCTGCTATGGTAACAAGACAGGTAAGACTTAGGAGGAATGTACGCTGCCCTCTCCCCTCGATATTTTGCCAAGCAGGACTGTGCTGCTAGGGTCTCAAAGCTCTGCTGCAAAATAGATTCCTGTATACGAGGTCTGGATCGGAGCAAGACTCTGTAGGTGGATGTCTTCAGCAAGCAGGTTGCGCTGTAATTGCTGATGCATTCAGATCTCTGCCCACAGGCAAGACAGGGAAGAACAATCCTTCACTTGCAGGAAGTGTTTTTCAGATAGAGGAGGAATTATTTTGGTAATTGCTCTGCTGAGGCTTGGAGTGTACCCCACTGGAAAGCCGAGCAGCCGGGTAGACCAGCGGGGCCTTGGGTGGTGGGGTTACAGCCTTCACACGCAGGACCTGCTGCTGCACATTCCAGGAGCTGTAATATCCTGCTGGCCTGTGCCTATAGCTGGGCTTCCAGGAAGTGGCACGAGTTCCCTCATCTCTGTGATTAAAGTATTCCTTTACTGTATAATCTTCCAACCCTGTCCTCCCTAGCCATGTGTTTACGCTGCTAATCACAGGTGTCAGCTTACCAGAAGGTCACTGTGAGGGATGGAAAGCAGAAGCTTGATGAAAGTCTGCAAGGCATTGTCCAGTGCATCATCCCCGTACAGACGGAAGACCCCAAAGTTGACGTAGCTCCCGCTCAGTGCAGCCTTCAGCATAGAGAAGCAGATGGAAATCCCCTTGAGCTTCAAGGCATAGACTTGATCCTTCGGGACCTCCCCAAGCGTTAGGATACGATTTCCTGCACGAGCACAGAAGCGGGACTCAGGATTTCAGCAACCACATTCAAACCCCTTCTCCCCCCCCAGGGTGCAGGAAAAACAAAAGTAGAGGCATAAGGAGTGGCTGAGAAGTCAGCCCTGAGCACCAAAGAACTTATTCCCCGGCCAAAGGTTAAGGAATCTATTACATGCTTAGAAGTGTGGCTCATCTAGGAACCACGGGAGAACACAACCGCCTGTCATTTCGCTGCGGGAACTGGACAGCAGAAGGACAGGACGGCTCTCCGTTTGTGTCACAGGTTTGCCCATGTCACCTTGCTAAGGGG
Organism: Falco naumanni; assembly: GCF_017639655.2. Taxonomy (NCBI): domain Eukaryota; kingdom Metazoa; phylum Chordata; class Aves; order Falconiformes; family Falconidae; genus Falco; species Falco naumanni. The sequence goes on from NC_054072.1 coordinate 4,105,608, forward strand.
CTCAGCTGGGCTCCTGATCGTTGCTGTCATTTCCTTCCTTGTCTGCACGGCAAACGCCCTGCCCCTTCTGCTTGCCTGCCTACCCAGCTCTTCAAGCAGAAGCATCTCCCCGTATCTAAGCAGGCATTCAGCAAGCGATTTGGCACTGCCTCCCAGCCCGGGCTCGCTCTCTGAGCTGGCAAGTGGCCCAGCCCTCACTCCCCATGCGAGCGGAGGAGTCAAGGGCAGACCAAGGCTGCCCGGATCCCACCTGCGGGATACTCACCATACGTAGTTATCATTTTACTTGTTTCTCGGAAGAGCAGAATGCCATTCGGTGAGGACACATCAAACTGCAGCCGTTGGGATCTAATGGAAAGACAGGGAATAAACTGGAGCTCAGACACACCTGGGAGTTAAAACAAAGCTAACGCTCCAGCACCTCCATGTGCTGCTGTCTACCCCCAGGGCTGCTCCCCCAGAGATCAACAAAATGCCCCGGTCTGGTAGGAAATACTGCTGTTCGTTATCAAAGCCAGACAAGGCACAGCCACTTTGGGACAGGGAAGCTCTGCTGTGGCAGAAGAAAGGGCCTATATTTCACAGATGTTAGGAATATTACAAGAGCAAGGCTGGAAATCCTGTCTTGGCAATAGTCACTAGGCTACTGTACACAAACACAGCGAACATCTTGGAAGCGGCATTGTAGGGCAGGCTGACTAGCTCCTATTCATAACACGACCAAGAATTCAGAACTTGGCATTTTTTCCCCCCTACAGTGAACAGATCTTACAATTGAAGTGCAGCGAGTTGTCCAGTTCACCTCTGAAATAAATGAGTGGACGTATTCCAGTTAAGGACTGGCCTACTGCAAAGATGCCGCTCGCTCGCGGCCAACAGTCTGACAGTACGGATTCTCAAGAACTCACAAATGACTGCGCCTGAACCTTGTGTCCCTTCCACTCGGCTGCAACAACAGACCCTTCCTATAGGGTTGTGTTCAGCTGGCTGCGGGCCAGAGCAACGTCTTGGCAACCTTCCACTGCCAGATTAGACAGCTTCTGAATTATCTGAATAGCGTCAGAGGTACCTCTCTGCTGGCAAAAAGAGCTGATGCTCTAAAAGCAAATGTGGTCATCTGGCTGCCAGATAGAACAACACTCACTTTAAATACAGATTTTAAAAATTAACGTGAGCTGCCTGCCTCCATCTCATAGTGTTGTCCTTGGAAGCAGAGGCTGAATAAATTCAGTGCTTATTGATTGTGTCTCTTGGTCCGAGTCACGACATGACTGGTATCTGAACTGTTAGATCTTCTTCCCTACTGAAACAATGCCAGTTTCCCCCCTGTCCCCTTGGCAGCCTTTATAGCATAAATAGATTGAAATAGAGAAAACAGAACGGGGCACCAACACCCACACACAAAGACTGAAGCAGCAGACAGACACAAATCCCTGCCAGCTTTCAGACGCTGGGGGTTCGTACCTATTGTGTACCAACTCAGCCATCAGTTTGAGGACAGGTGTAGTGCAGGCTGGGTCATGGTACCAGAGTTCAATCGCCCGCTGTAGGATTGGCATGTAGGATGGGTAGCTGTAAAGTGAAAGCTAAGGAACTTTGTTGCTTTGCACGAACTAAAAAGGTCACAACTTCTACCAAAAAGGCATGTTTTGTGTGCTGCACCCAAGCCTTGCAAAGCAGCTTTACTTAACAAGGTTAAAAACAGAGACGCTGCTTGCTGGGGTCTGCTTTAGCACGGGAAAAAAAAGCATAAATTAGAAAATAAATATTCAGTCCATTGAAGGAGTTGCATACACACTTACACTAGGACAAAACCAAAAAAGGTTTTGAATGAAGACAGAAAGATCTGTCAGTGCGACAGACAGCTGACCTTCACCGGCCAAAGAGAAATCTGCAGCCCAGATACTGTGCTCTTTAAGCAGCAATGCTCTCACCAAGAGGACAAAGATACCAACTGCCGCTGGCTTTAGTGAGCAAGAGGAAAAGCTTTTGTTGCTGCTGAGATGCATGCATCCCATTCAAAGCCTTTGTGCTTTACAGGTCAGCTCTCTTTAGGTCACTCGGAAAAAAACCCCACAGTTCAGCCTTGAGCAGATTTCTAGGTTGACCTGGTTGCAGATAGGCCAAGTCAAATCTATTTTAGGGCTTACAGACAGGACACTGAGTACTATAATAGCGAAGAGAAACCCCAGTCAGGATTTAGCAGGGAAACTACGACGCCTGCACGCAGTCAGCCAGAGTTTTCCCCTCTGACAGACAGGATGAGTCAAGTTTAGGGCAACAGAAGGATACATCCACTCAAACAGCATCATGAAGCTGGTCTTGGCGTTGAAGGCAAAGGCTATTCCCCTCAAGTCTCTCACCAAACCAACCAAAGTTCTCTGTATTGCAAAAGAAAAGAGATGTTAAAACATAACACACGTATGGATCTCTCCCTCCCCGGCTCCGCCAGCGCAGAGCCACTTCCTCTCCTCCCACCCCAAAAGCAATACAGCCTTTCTGTGCTGGATGCTGGTCCCAGGTTAGAGAGCTTCAGGGCCAGAAGCCCTCTTGAATTAGAGCCAGCGCAGCGGCAGTACTGGGGTATTACATTCCCACAAGAAGGAAAGCCGGCACACGAGCCTTCCTGCTTCAGTTATGAGCTACACCTAGACCCCAAGGGGTCCAGGGCACACCACGGCTTCCCCGTGGACTGAAAGGAAAGCACCCATCACTCCAGCACCTAGTTGTCTCACTCAGAGGGGAGAACGGCTCTCACTCTGCAAGAGTTACTTGTTCTCTCCTGTCTGTCTAAAGCCCCTAAGGGAAAGAGGAAGGAGAGCATGGATAACAGGGAAGGTCCTGCCCAACTTACTTTTGCCTCTTGTTCATTGAAAGTGTTTGTGCTGAACATCTGTGCCACAGTCTCAAAGGCAGCTGTGAGGGGAAGCATGAACTGCTCATACTGATCCTCATCTTCCCCTGAAAGAAAAATGAAGAAATCAGGAGGAAATAAGACGGCACATCCTTGTGTCCTGCTGTTCTGCCTGTGCTAGACGTGCAGACGTGGCTCACCCATGGAGCCAGAGGCAGTGAGACCACAGGTTTCCAGACAGGTCATCTATCATTGCCGATACCTAACTTACAGGTAAGGCTTAGAACAAACTCTGCCACATCAAGAACACTTTCGGAATATTACAAAAGAAAAATCTAGCGCCAGCATTGGTGGCATGCACTTGTGAACTACTTGTACTCAGCAACAGAGCACTAAACCCACTACTCTGGAGCTTCTTTCTCCATCTTTTTCTTATCCCATTTGGCTTTTCCCATTCCACCATCCTTTCCTGGGGGAGCTTACAGCTCCCTAAACAGCTGAGCCTGCCATCCTGCAGATCCTAGCCTCCAAACCACAGAAGACCCTAGACCTAAGACCCTTCTCCCAGGAGAAGACCCTAATACCTAAATCCACCATGAGAAGACGTCCAAGTGCAGTGTAGAATGTAGTCCGACATCTCATGTCAGTCAGGTTGGACTGATTGTTAATCCCCAGGAAGGAAAAGTGCTCGCTCTGCAAACGGAAAAGAAAAGATGGGTTAAAGGGGAACGACCACCTTGAACGGGCTGCTGTATCGAGGGCTGAGGATCTCTGGCGTTTCCCCATCTAATTCTCAGCCTCTGCAAGGATGAGAAGCAGCGAGCGCCGCTGTTCTGCTGTTTTGCTAACCACTCTGCAGCTGCCAGCCATCTCCGAGAGCAAGCCACCAGAGGGCAACAGGAACCGCGCCTGCACGCCCCAGAACAGCATCCTATCCACCGGCAAGGATACCTTTCTTTCATCTTGGAATTCCCCAGGACCAGATGAACAAGGAAGTCTTGCTTCGCCTCCAGAGCAAAGCAGCAAACTGCCCCCCTTACTCCTGGGGATCCTTCAGGTTGCTGAAAACCAGCCCTCTGCAGACAGATCCCCAGTGACCCTGCCTGCATTTTCCACGGAAACAGCAGCCCCAGACGACGAAGCTCGAGTGCAGCTTCTGGGCCAAACACAGGACATAGGACTGCCTGCAAAACATCCCCTAGCTCGAGGAATACAGCGCCTCGTTCAACCAGTCGATGCAAACTGCAAACCTTCTGGACGTGCTGCTGGGAGTCCTATTGCTCCAGCATCGGAGCATCAAATGACTACATGCTCCCAGAGGCAAGTCAGAAATCTGATACTTTGCTGCTGGCTTCTAGCTGCTCGTTCTAACATTTTTGATTTCAAGTTAGCATCCCAGATCCGCGCAGGGAGGACCATAGTGGTAGTGACCAAGGAAGAAGGCTGCTCTCCTGGTCACTGCAAGCGATGGCACTTCTTCCAAATCAGTCTTTTTAGAACAAAAGCTGGGGGCACTGAAATGCTGTGGTATTTTGCTTGATATTGCATAAACAACGCTCACTGCTGTCCGCCAGCACATGCAGCAGTATCAGCGGTCTCCTGCATTTTGCTCTGGAGATGGCTGTCTTTCAGTGGAATAAAGAGACCCTCGCATTAACCCTCTGGGGATGAAAGGTACCACGTAATTACAGCCCCTCAAAACCGAAGGGCAGGCTTCGAATAAAGAGAGATGGAACACAGATCACATTTTCTAGAAGCTCATCTAGTACAATGGAAGCATCTGGGAGACAGGTAACTTCAAAAGTGTGCCCAGGTGTTAAAATCAGGGGATTATCTCAACTGCACAAAGGCAGATGGAGGAGTCTGCTGTGAGACAAGAAGCAGAAGGTGAAAGGACTTACCGTGTGATTGTTCAGCATGAACTGTACGGCGCTCAGTTTCACCAGCTTTCTAACACTACTGTACGTAAAGGGGGTGTTAAGGAAGCAGCAGAGTCAGCAGAAAACTCCTTACAGTGCTTGCAAAGCATTTTCCAGGGCAAAACTGGAAGGGGACTTAGGTCTGTATTATTCTATTCCGTATGTTCTAGCCTCTCTTCCACTTGTTGCAAGAGCAATCAAGTCGTATAGAAGTCTCCTGTAGAGACCCGCAGTGACCATTTTTATTTACTCTGTCAGGAAGAACAAGTAGAAGGCCCTAAGACAGACTGTAAACAAATTAACTGCAGACAGCAAGCTACAAAGCGATTATGAGCCAAAATAAAACACCACTACATTATAGCCATCCACTGCAATTCAACAACTAGGTAAGACGTTGACCAAGCACTCGCGCTCTCTTTCTTCTCGCTACCCAAAAGATGAAGCAGTTCAGGAATCTGTTACATGCAGAGTGCTCCCATTCCAGCCGAGCATCTGGGTCACTCTTCCCCCATCGGCTTAAGCGTCCTGTGCACCCAAGAGCTCTTCCGAAAAGGATATCCAATGGAGAGGTCGTTGAGCAGCTGCAGCGTCTTGGAGGTGATAGGCTCGCATCGACCCCAGTACTTCAGGTTGGTGATGCTAGGGAAGAGCACAACAAGGAAGGATCAGAGGGGTTTGCCCGGCTTCCCCTTTGCTGTGCGGCGGATTCTTTCAGTTCAAAAGTCACCCAAACATCATCAGCTCCACCCTCCACCGAAACCACAGACATCACAAGCCACAAAATATTGGTATAAAATTACTGTACTTACATTTGGTTGACTAGAAAATTATCCTTCAGATAATCTTCACTACTTGGGTCCCAAGCTACACTGGCCCATACCCAGGCCCTTGGAATTCTGTGGCACTCCAGGGCTGGTTTCTGCAGCAAGGGTAAGAGAATTCTGCGGCAGTGACTACATGCAGACGTATGCAATTCTGCACCTGCACCATCCACTGTCAGCTGCAGAATTCTAGTAGCCCTTGCTTCTTCCAGGAGAGCCATTTCACCCCTTGGGGATGATGCGCAGCTGGGGCGCACGAGGGTAGGCAAGGCCCCATGCACGTAAAGATGGGGGCGATGCTAAAGAATTTGATGGGGAGCTAGCGGCTGCACAGCACCAGGCGCACGGCACTGGGCGTCAGCGCTGGAGCTACTGAATTGGTTCAAAATGCTAACAGAAGCCGCCAAGGACATGACAAAAAGCCAGTCGACAGGTTCGGTCCAGAGGAGAGCTGCCCAGGAACAGGCCGAATAGGGTGCCTACCGGAGTGGAAGAATTTTAAGAAAAGGACTTGCGCTACCCTGGTACTGAACAGCACAATTTGCAAAGAAAACCTTTGAAGGAGTCCCCTCCCCACAGAGCTTTCGTGGCTGGTGATTGCCAATAGTCAAGTGATAGGGCATGAGTGCTCGAGGCTGTCCCCTTCTCTGACTTTGGTTTTACTAAGCAGGCACTGGAAAGAGAATCCATTATCTTGGTGTACGGCTTATTTTTGTGTCTCCACGGTGGATAAATCAATCCTGGATATTGCGCGTGACTTAAGCCCTGATAAAAGCCTGTAATTCTCTTGAGTAGCCAGATGTTACTAGTTTTAGACTGAACAACACTCCCTCATGTTCCAGTTTTCCCGGTTATACCTTCAAATAAACCCTGGAATCTCTGATGCCTGCAAGCAGAAACACTTACATTTTTCCTATGAAGACGCTCAGGACCATGGTCTCATCATTCAAACCCAGGACCTCTGAGAGACGGCGGTACAGCTGGAGGGGAAAAAAAATAACACCAATTTAAAAGCTGTCAAGAAAACAAGTAATGATCAAAGACTTTGTTTTTGACTTGTTCTCCCCGTGTGGCACGTGGGCCTAGGAGGGTGTGTGCTCTGGGCTTTCCTAAATCTCCGTGTGTTGTTTGACTGATCTGATCCAGACCAATACTCGCCCTAATCACTGCTACCTCTTTCCACTAATCAGAGCAGGTTCAGGAACTGTACACAGAAGCTGGAGAACCTGCCTTTCCTAGGGAAAGGGGACATAACTACCGTGCTGCTTCACACAGTATCTCAGTGTATTTGTTTGGAACGCTGAGTTTTTTGCCACATCATTGCTCTGAAGTCTCTGGGGTGGGGAAGGAAGATCATAGGTTACTGGAAAGGAATGGAACCTAACTCTGGAGTAATGACATTCCCATTCTTTACTGGGTTTTTTTTTTTGGTGTAAAAAAGGGTATTTTGCATTTTTAAAGAGGCACCAAGGCATTCAAATCTACAATTGCCTTGTAATGAAGAGAATGGATATCGATCTCCACTTTAGAGTGGGGAAGCAAGGCACAGGTGCCAAGGCCAGGCTCCTCATGGGTGTACGAGGTGATGACCTCACACACTTCCACAGGTATATTGGCTTAAGGGAACTCATATGAAGTCACAGCAGAAACCTGGCAGATACCAAAACTGACGTTCTAGGGCTACTGGCACAGTCACTGGCTCCTTCCCGACATACACAGAACACAGTATTCAAAAAGAGCTCAGGGCTTGCAAAATTAACACGTGACATGTATCCAGAAAACACCGCAGACTGGTCTCTTAAGTATTTTCAGCTACAAAGAAGAGAAAACAAATAATGCCACTTGCTTTCATTTAAAAAGGGAAGCTATTACTGGACTTCATAGCCCCAAAGAGACATAGCCAAGCAGACTAATTACCTTGGAAGACTTCTGCACCTGATCTCCAATATAGATCTTGCGGAACTGCTCAAAGAAGCTCAGCATGGCAAGCTCCAGCTTCTCATTCCCTGCCTGCGCCAAGCGAGAGTCCGTCAGGTTCATCAGCTGCAGCACCCTGGAGAAAGGTGGGAAAAACACACCTTGCTGATGGGGCCCTGGGAGGAGGGAGGGATTCCTGGCACACGGTGGTGTTTCCAGGCTGAGTGCAATGGTATTTTTCACTTTCTGTGGGTGCTGTTGTTTTGGGTCAAGGACTGACAAAACTGGTGACAAAACACTGACTGGGGTACATTCCCCTCCGGTGCAAGGCCACTGTAAGGCTTCCGTGTCCCCTCTAAGAGGGATGCAAGGCCTCAGGTTTTAATTTGCTGCAGAAGTGAGTTTCAGGTGCTTTAGTGCGCTCGCCTAACGACTGGTCCATCGTGTTCTCAAACCCACCTGAGCAACTACTGCTCCCCTCACAAGAGCCAGGCTCTAAGTGACACTCCCGTTTCAGTTTGGCTTTTGCTATGAGCCCTGCAGAAACAACGCTGCGACCTGTGCACAGGCAGCGAGCAGACCTTGCTGGCAAGGAAGGGGCAGAGGGATTTTAGGGTAACACACACCCAACAGAACGGGGCAAAAGCAGCGTTATTCTTTTTGGCAAGTGCCACAAAGCACGGAGTGGGAAAGAAGATAAAACGTAAATGGGCTTCTATGGACATCTATCACCTACGCTGGCACTAAAGGTAGCTGAAATATATATATGGGGTCTCACCATTTCCTCTTCAGGGAAGCCAGTACCTGATGTTATCTGCTGGCTCACCAACAGGCCAGCTTCCATACATTCATAGTTCAGCTCCTTTTCCTACCCTAGCTTCCGAGCAGAGCGATTAGGCTCTGGACCAGAAGGCATTCAGCGCAGCTCAAGGTTGGTTCATGAATTCTAAGCTACGTGTTCTCACATCCATCAGATAAAGCTTGCACTGGAGAGTATTTACAATCCTGAAAACCCAGCACGTGTTAGACAACATTGTCAAGTTTTAACAGCTAGAGAAGAGCTACAATATTCACAGCATATTTACGGACAAAACTCACTTAGGATTATTAACTAGGAAAAAGATTTCCCCCCACCACCCCAGCATCATGCATTTAGTGCTATGCAATGCATGCATTTAAGCGCAGTATAATTCCCCTCTTACATGCTCTTCCCCTCTCATTCTCTTTCTTATAAGCCAGATTTCCCAATTTAGGCAAACCACAGCAGAACTCTGCTGGCTGGCTCTAGCCAGTGCCACCCATCTCTTCTTTCAGGACGGCCAATTCCACACCCGTTCTTTTCAGCGAAAAGAGGGGAAGAACATGGTGGCAGCTTCACAACAGCAATTCTTTTGTTGACTTCAATAGTGGTGCAGCTAGAAAACAGTCAGCATCCCTACCGACAAACCAACTCGCCATCCATCGCATCCTGCTCATCCGTGCTGGCGAACGAGACCCTACCACCAATCACTGCCCCGATAATATAGACGAGCCACGTCAGGCGCCCTGAAACCAACAGAGGACATCAGAACCAAGCACGTCACACATTACACGGAGGAAGCTGAGGAGATCTGCATTTTATTTTGACAAAGACAGGATTCACAAGGAGTATCTTTCCGCTTTTGTGCCCATTTATACCAAAATTACTCAAATTTCCACTCGGTGGAGAACAGGCACGACTTTACCAGTAAAGAAACAACAATGCCAGGTCTGCCTGGAAGATTTTCATTATTTAAAGCTATTCCACTGCAGAAAGCAACTTTCTTGTAAAACTGTATTCTGCGTATTTAAACAAGCGCAGATGTCAGCAGGCAGTGTTTATTTTTTCAAAGTACATGTGGCTGGTGGAGAAGTCAACATCGCATGGGAGTTTTACCTCCACACACACACACAAAAAACCCACCACGTTAGATCAGACAACACTGTTTCAGAAGGAAGAGGAACAGTTTCCATACCTGTGCTGCTGCATCCAATTCCTCCACGGAAGGGGAAGCAAGCTATGTTATTAGAGGGGGGCATAACTCAGAAGGAACTGTGTCTTTATGGCCGGTGTTAAGCAATTCCTAAACCAACCAGCTGGGCAAGTGCAAAACCTCCATGCTGAACCCACCCGACGCTGCGGACAGACACCCACTGTGGACCAGTGTGAACATCCCACTCCCAATTACTCAGTACCAACAACCAGCTGGAGGTTTCTGCCACGCAGCCAGCGGGGAGGTTGAGATGACGACGCTGTACACTGCCTCAGACAAAAGAGGGATGAGGCAGGCAGTGCTGACCACCTGTGGATGGGTCACATCCTCATAACGTGTCCCTGAAAGACTGGGCAAGGGGATGTGCTACATTTCCCCCCAAAAGGGAGTCAGTTGTGGGACAGCAATATCTTCAGAGAGCAATCTGTGTGCTTTGGGAGTGTCTTGTCTACAGCCAAAAATATTCTGCAGCACACAGGTACCTCCTCAAGGGAACGTTTGTGAGACCTGCCTCCCCACCCTATGGATTTCACCAGGAATGCAGGCTTCTGAAACGGTACTTTTGCGAACAGGCCACCTATTGCAAACCTGCAGGCCACAATTCTCCAAAGACGCTCACCTTCTTGTACAGCCACGTCCATGGGGCTGGCGGTGGCACTCTGCAGCAGCTCCTGGTAGGACTGGGCTGACTGGTCGAAGAGCTGCACAAGCAGAGCGCAGGTCTTCTCATACTCGCACCGGCCAATGGTGGATAGCTGATCTAGCTGCTGTTGCACAAGGCCAGTATCATCCAGTGGATCCTCCAAACCATCCCTATGCAGCGAGAAAGCAGATTAGTAAAGGACTTCAAATGTAGAGACAGCCTAACCCGTAACATAAACTTATTTCTACCAGGTAGAGGATGCTTTCGCAGGCATGCAGCAATTCCAGTGACTGAAGTCTCTGCCTCTACTATTTGTCACGATGGAGAGTTACACAGACCGATCTAAGCATCTGACCGTTGTTGTGGCCATAAAGCAGAAGAGTAATGGTTCAGGTGGAAAGGCCATCAGGACCTGGGATGACTAAGCTTTTCTTACGTCTTTAACATTTATTGAGGTCTTTGAACAGAACGTGCAGTGCCAAGAACAAGGTCTCTGCCTGGCTGTTGTATAAAAAAGCTTTCCATCTTTCTCAATGTTTTAGTTGCCTTTTCCTCTAAATAATCTCAACAATGAATTTATTGCAAACTCCAGAGCTAGCTAAACCTGCTGCTCCTCCCTTGCATCACTAGATACCTAGAAAGGGATAAGCCGATCAGTCTTCCTTAAGACAGGCATTGTTTTTCTAGATTTGACCATTTGTTTTCATCAAACACAAACACACACAAGGTAGAATTCATCCCCCACAAATTCAGGCACTGCAACAAGAGTCTTGTAGGCTGCTCCTACACTCAAAGGAAGGAAAAAAAAAAAGATAAAGATACTTCTAGGTATGATTTGTGCCATCCTACAGCAGAGATCTAAAAACTAAATGAATCACACTTTGCATACATATTCCTCTCTGCTATGATGGCAATTCAGAGTGGAAGCGCTACGCTGCAGGTTTATGATGTTAGGTAGGATGAATTCAACCCGTAAGATGTCGGTGAGCACTTGGATCAATCTCAGCCATTGGAGATCTCAAAAAAAAAAAAAAAGCTTAAAAAAACCCCCCAATCTCTTTTTTATAAGAGACAGAATATGTCGTTTAGGTAAGGCTCCCTTAGAAATCCTTCGGTGACTCACCAAACTTCCTGCAGCCGTACCCGTTTTTAAAAGAAACCTCAGAAGACAAACACACTAGAGCCTTCAGACTCTGGTGCTGACAAGAAGAAACGCTGCCATCTCTCTGCTTTTTTTACCTCAATATGATGTGCACAGATTCCAGCCTGGATGTGATGTAAGCTTTCGTGACTTCTGGTGTGTATGTTTCGAGCATGTGAGGCTCTGTGGCTTTAACGTAGGGCACTGATGCAGCCAGCCGCTGCCACAAGCTAAGGAGATAGTGAACGCTGTTCGGCGCAAACTCCCAGTGCTACCAGGAGCCAAGAGAAAGGAAAGAAAACCAGCGAGTTAGGATCTTGGTTACTTTACCCAGATTATTTGGACTGGCATAGCACTAGATACAGCAACACCTAAAAGCTTTAATGACCTGGTCGCCAATTTTCACAATGAATTTCAGTTCACACCTGAATTCAGTGAGCACTAGCGGCGCTCAGCAGACACTGAAAGATCATCCCGAGTTCCTAGGCTGCGTCAAAACCTTTGGTTCCAAACTACTGCTGAGCTCATAGTGTAGTGCACCGTAGACAGCTTCCCAAACAGAAAGTACAGTTTAAAGCTGTTTCCCAGATAAATATAAAAATTTAACAAAGCCATTAAGTTATATAATTTTTAAAACCGTATTCTGTGCAGCAGTGCAGTTACAAGCTGCATACACCAGTGGAAAACTAAGTGGGAAAATGGAATGATACTCATATTACTATCAATCCCTGCAACTGCATTTCAATAGTGAAGCGATACATAATTCTAAAAATAAACCTTATTTAACAGGTTTTTTTTTTTTCCCCCTGCTAGGACATGGAAAGACTCTGGAGGCACAGCAGCTCTGCCTTCCCCCACATACTGCTCCTGTTCCATTCAGCAGGAATTCACAAAATAATCAATGCTACACTGCAGGATTTGTCACAGAGTCTGCAGGGTTTTTTGGTAAAAATAACATACAGCAAATTAAGGGGCAAAGAACAGACAAGAGGGTAATAATTTTGTTTCAAAAGAAGACAAGGGGCATAAACACCCCTCAAGGGTAAATAAAACCATTTTGTACCTGCAGGCTGGTCACGGTGAAGTTGGCAATGAGTCGGATGACCTCAGGGTAGTTCTCCACCTTCACCAGCTCTCCCAGCTGGTAATTGCTTTTCAATCGGGCCAGCAATCGGCAGAACTCATGGTAGTTGTTTGGGTCTGACAAACTCTGAGAGGAGAAAAAGAGGAGAAGATTTGAGAAACAGCACTACTTGACAACACATGGCGGTCAGCTACAAGAGGTGCGGATTTATGGTGGAACGACAGGAAGAGAGCAGCAAGATGTTGCACCCTTCTCCCCAGTGCCACAAGCGGACACGTACGTTAGGAAGTATTTTTGGTGAGGAAAGATGAGGCAGAGGGAAGCAGAGCCACAATTCCACTGACTGCACCTGAAATACTCACCTGTGGGTTTTCCAGTATTCGTTTAACTCCATCAACGAGATGAGATAAAAACTTCGCTCTTTCCGCGTTGTTGAAGAGGGATCTGCGTACAGAGGCTATCTGCACTAAGCAGGATAAAACCTAAAAGGGGCAAAGGGAATAAACAGAAAGGGAGGGATTAGAACAATAAAATGAACAGCACGTTTCCTTTTCATGACACAACAAATCATTTAAGCCTGCTGCTCCTTTGCATGCTACACGACAGCTCCTTCATCTTTGCAATTCTGTGTAGTCTGTATAAAAGTGTAGAAACAAATTACAGCGGAGATAAAAACCACATCGCCCAAGGGAACATCTCCATCCTGACAGTCAAAAGTGTGTTCCAAACTCCGCTCCCAAAAAGGCTGGGATTTCTTTAGATGGAGAACACAGATCTCATAAGACTGAAAATACACTAGGACTGGCAGGGAAAGCTGGTAAAATTAACACAGACTTGGAAAAATATTGCAGAAGATAGAAGACTGGCAAGAAAAAAAAAAATATTAAATTGTCCTCAACTCAAACCTCTGAAATGTAAATCCAGAGTAAATTCCCAGGTGCGGCTGCAGTAGTGAGACACAGGCAGGACTTTGAAGAGCAGCGGCAGTCAGCTTTGATAGCACCCTGCAATCCTTATCCAGAGGCAAAGCCCCGTTCCCTCCGACCAGTGTAAGGACTACCTGCTCAGCCACTAAGCCTCTCGTTCTTGCTGGCTCTTACATTTACTGATCAAAGAGGCAGGACAATTAAAGGCGTAATTGCTTGAGATTTCTATTCAGTTAACAACAACTGAAAGTCTCACACTGTTAAACCCTCTCATGAATATTTGCAGCTCTAAATTCAGAATTAGCAAGTAACCCTTCAAGGTAATGAAAAAAATACTTCTGAAGGACCCTTCCCTCCCTAGCCAAAGGGCACGTTGTCATTGTAGCATTAATTATGAAAAATATTTATCAGATAGATAAATGCCTGGCAGGCAATTTTTTTTTCCAAGAAAGAAATAACCCAAGTTTTAGTTCAATTGTGCTACTGGCCGTTTCATCCAGCTGGGACGTGGCCTAGTTTTAAAGTGTGGAAGGAGAAATCACACTCCTCAGCTGTGCTCCCAGACTTCCTACCTACTCGCAGTATGGTTTTAGGATCAACTTCGCAGTACAGTGGAAATAACAGAAGCTGCATCCCTCAAAAAGGGCTCGCTCAAAGAGTGAGCAGGCAGACTCGGAGCTACGCAAGGACAAAGAAGTAGGTTGGACTTCCAGCAAACAAGCTGCTCTTAGGTCAAATCCAAACCCCGCAGAGGCATCAAAACTACCAGCAGCAGTGCGGGAGCAGCCTCCCCTTTGTCACTATAGTGCCATCAAAGTCAAGGAGCTGTCAGAAGTCAGCCTCGGGCATTTTAACTGACAGTAAATCTCCCAGATGAATCCTACAAACACTTCCTGGTAGTGGAGTCCGTAAGGAAAATAAACACTAAACTTACCAGAGGAGAAAACGAAGGAGGGATGGAATGATAAAGATCAAAAAACAACTGAAGGGTTGAAGAATCCAAGAATGCTGAAAAAAACCAGAGCGTTTTACTGAGAACACCTCCATTTACTGCCTTCCACATGCTAATCAACAACGACATGCGTACTCCTCACATGAAGTACCACACTATAAGAAAATCTCCAAAGGATTTTACCTTTTTATAAAATTGCCTTTCCTAGAAACAATGTAAACCCACTGGTACTTCGGTACCAAGACCAAATATTTTAAGAACACAATCTGTGAAACTGCCTGCAAAATGACTGGTGAGAAAAGCAAGGATGTTGAGAACAGGTGCCAAGTTATTTGTTATTTACATTTTAAAATAAAAAAAAAAAAAACAAACCCAAAGAGTTTACTACTTCTTGAATTGGCAGGTTAAGACTGAAAGGGTAGAGGAGTGTTTTTGTAGCTCAAGACTGGCAACCCAAACTGAACTGCATTTGTAATCACACTAAGGAAGGGCTGGATTTTACATCTGGTATTGCATGCAAAAACTTATTTGTTAAGTACAGAGAGGGCTTTAGCAAGTCACCCATGTTTTCAGCTGCTATGCTGTGATTAGCCCTCTTCCTCCAGCAAGATTACCTGATCTCCAACTGGTTGGGATCTGCACAGTGCAAAGATCATCTGAGGACTCGTCTGTTGATGTGCCAATGAAATCAAAGTTCAGGCAATTATGTGTGAGCTTAAGAAGCTGCATGAGCAGACCATGCTGGCTTTCATCATTTAGATTCAGGTTCTTCCCAGAAGCCTATAAAATACATTGGATTAAAAAAAGTAAAAAGAAAAAAATAATACTCAAGGTGACAGCTGAGTTTGAGGCAGTAATTCAACTTTAAATGGATGTGGCAATCTTAAGGATCATGTGCCACGAGCACCAACCCCAGCTATCACATACTTTTACAGACAGCATGTGCATTTACATGCTTAGTCTTTACACAAGATGGATAAACAGACAGCACTTTCTTTTTCACTTGGCTTCTACTGCACAGGAGAAAAGCAGCCAGGCTTGCCAGCTTGCAATTATACCATGAGATATAGGAGATAAGAAAGTTCTTATTAAGGTTAAACACAAGAATCTATTTTCTGCCTGACAAGCACTTAGCAGCAGGGAGTCCTGTTGCTCCACCTAACCCTCATATGGAAATGAATGCATTCCCTTTTGTTGCGGAGACATCTGTACGAGCCCTGCTCCAGTTACAACTCCAGTTACAACGCTCTGCTCTGGGCAGGGAAACGGGGATACTCTCAAGTAACACAAAGGACTCAAGGGACACGAAATGGTAAGTCAGTTCACTGCAGTTTAAATGCAGCACTCGGGTCTCTACTCCAGGGACAGGCCAGCCCGTCTATCCCCTGTATTATCATTCTGAACTTAAACCAAACTTCTCACAGCTTAAGCCTATTGCAAATCACACGCTGCACTGTGCTGATGCTGGCAAGGCCAGTGCCAGTGGTCACTGGAAAGTCTTCCTCACTCCCTCCACCGTACCACACTTACTCTTCTGGAGCTGCCTAGACGCACCCTGTTTTACGGACATGGATACAGATGCAATCATTGGTTTCTCGCAGCCCGATCATTCCCATTCAGAAGGTTCACCCTAGAAACTTCTGCTTTATATACAGAAGCTTGAGACACCTACTATTAGACAAAAAAACCCCGTAACTTGGGTAGTAGGTGTTGAATCACAGGAAAACAAGGATGCTGCAGGAGACAACAGAAAACATCCTGACCTGTCTTAAACCACAGCATCCCAAAAACCAAAAGCAAGATGACTGGGGGGGGAAAAACTACAAAGACTTCCTCCCGAGACAAGCCATGTCTTTCTAGTCACCGAGTCCCCATGGTCATGCAGCAACAGTAGTGTGTGCAATAGCTCAGCCAGAGCCACGCGTACAGGACAACAGCAAGAGCGCAGTTCTGGGGACCCCAGGTTAACAGGGTCTGGTTTATGCCTCCTGGCTGAGCACAAGGACTGGCTGAAATTTCTCCAAGTCTTGGCAGTTGTAAGGACCCTGACCTGCCTGCAACTTCTGAGGTGGTTCTTTTCACAGAATTAGAGGAACTCTTTTTATTTCTGAGACTTCCAATTGATCATCAAATGCACCTGAAATAAGCCAATGAATTCAGAGGTTACCAGAGCTGTTATGGTTCAGGAGGATGGGTGCATGGGGAAGGATGACTAGCACAACTGTATAAGCCTTGCTTCCTTTAGAAACCAGGAGGAGTAAAAAAAGATCAAATTACACCCACGTACCCACCTTTATTACTGACAGAACCAGAGCTGCTCATTTTGAAATATCTTTAAAATAAAATTTCCTTTTCACTCTTTGTGCTATTTGTCAACTGTGACACTTCACTCAGCTGGAAGGATAAAAGTTAAACTAATCAAATCTGTGCTACTGCTCCTGAGTTTATTGGGGGAGATTTTCCCATAAAGGGCTGCTCTTGCAGGCACCATTAGGACTCCACATTAGCTTTTCAGAAAAGAAACCTGATTCAGAATCGAGAATTTTCTTCAGATAATCTACTTGCTTACAAAATATACATGTGCCACTTCAGTTGAAAGAAACACTTTTTTTGGGGGGTAAACCCCAACCTGACTAGCAGAGCATTGCTGCCTTGTCCCAAGACAAGTATTTTTAAAGCAAGTTAACTCATGTGTATAATTGACACAAAATAAAAACCTGGAGATCAAAAGACAGTCTAATATTTATTATGTACTGAAATCTCAAGGACAACCTTTAGTCTCAAATTATTAAACGTATCTTCACTAGCATTTTTTTCTCTCACCATGTGGGTTTTAAACTGAGGTTAAAAAAAAAAAAAAAAAAAGAGATAAGGACTCGTTTTACAGGAAAACTCTCTGCCAGTACTGTAAATCAATATTTAAGATGTAAAACAAACATCTCATCTCTTTCCTGATGCTTTCAGACAGGGAAGTTTAACCCAAGCCTCAAGGTCCAGGCATGTATGTTCAATTAAACCTGTTGAAAAGAGTTTTATTTCTGAATTTGTGTCACGTTCTTCTTTTTCCTTAACACAAACCTAAGTCAAAGCTTTCCTGAAAAACAAGCCCAGAACACAGCTTGTATTACAAGAGCACTCATTCCAGGAGAGTTACACCAGAGGGAACATCAGCCCAAAGTCTGTTGCCTGAACGTACAGCCCCCAAGAGATATGATTAACAACAGTTTCCTTACCTGTTTCAGTAAATTGCATGACAGTGTGAAAATATCAAATAAAGATGAATCTCGGAAGGAAGAGGCTATTTTCCTGTGCTTGGTCAGTGGATGAGTAGTATCCGCCTGAGCAGAGAGAAAAACAGCGATTAGAATTGAGGGGCAGAGGTGGAACAAGACCAGCAGAACACGTAGGAACCCTGCTAAGCACCGGGACATCAAGGTTTCCCTCCCCAGAGGGATGTCACAGCAGGTGGCTAAACCAAGGGGACACACTGCCGCTGCGGTATGTGCTGCTTCTGCAGAGCAGTGGCTCTTCCACAGATAAAATCACATTGACAGGCCTTTCCACCTACAATACTTACAACGCACGTTCACCGTACCCCTGCCAGAAAGCAGGGCTGGGTTTACTCCCAAGTTCATTTAAATCTCTTCCAAAGCAGGATCAACGGCAGTATTTTCAACAGCACTTAAGTCATTTTAGAAATCTGAACACTTTTCTCTAAAGTGCTCCAAACTCCTTAAGAGTTAAATCCTACCTGTAAGCCGCTGGGCAGACACATGGTCAACTACTACCAATTATAATTCCCCTCCTGAACCTGCACAGATGAGAAGAAAACTAGAAGGAGAGTTAACCAGTGACAGCCAGTTTGGGCTTTGCTGTATCTATTACAAACTGCGGTTGTGGATCTTGCACCGTGTCAGAATAAAAAGCTGACACATGATTTAAGAGGCAAATACACACATAGTGCGTTATACTGGATGACAAAGTCTCCAAGCAATTCAACCCATGCATTCTAGCACGGGCAAACAGCAGCACAACTTATGTCACTTCACAGACTAATTTCTAGGAAAAGGCAAAAAGCGAAGCGATACCTCCCAGCTTTGCCGTTTATTTGAACGCAGGCTGGCAAAATTCCACCTGCCCAGGACGAGGTATCTGACGGGCAGTTGGTCAGGGCAGTGCATCTGGGGTGAAGCCTCCTGGCATCTCCATTTTTTTACGCTTTCATTACTATACCCGTGTTAACCTTACGTACATCTCATCCACCGCAGGAACCAGTGCGGCTCTAACCACTGTGGGCATCACTTTTCAGGTACTAACCCTTCAAAAACCGCCCCGCGGAGGATGCAAACACTCTTGTCTCTTGTAGATGAGAAAGAGAAGCCCCACATCACCAAGTAGGTGGTGGCAGATCAGAACTGGACCGGAATTTGTCGGGTGCTCTAATGACTGAGTTATCATTCCTCAGCTCATGCTATCAGATTTCAGGGTCTTTAAGAAAATGAGCATTCTTTACTCTCTCCCTGGTTATTACAAATCTCATGTGTTTCTGGGTTTGGGGTAAAGGAGCATTTCCTTTTTTCTTCACCATGAAGTCATGAGGCTTAAACCAGTGAACTTCTACAATACAGTGGACTCCCAGTACCTCTGGGCAAGTCTGTGCAGTACTTACAGGATGAAAACTGATATTTCAAAACAGTTACTAGCACTCCGATTTATTTGTACTGTGAGCTTTTGGAACAAAAGCTTTAGTAAACAGAGCTCTAGAAAATTCAGCTCTCGTGCAACGTAGCTGGAAGTTTAAATAGTTATCAAAAAAAGCCTGAAGAGAAGCCCCAGAAGGGGGTTTTGGGTGGGTTTTTTTGCTATGTACATGACCCCACTCTGATGAGTGGGCATGTTGACAGATTTATTATTTTGCAAGTAATGGCAGTTTTCGACTTTCCAAGATGAGTCACTGAATCCAGCCCTGTGCAACTGCTGGCACAAAGCACATTTAGGCATGAGTAGTAAACTATGGCAGATTTAATACCCAAGATATTAGGAAGAGATTTTGGATCAGTCTAACGCCATTGCTTATTTTAGTAACAACCTGTAGAGACTATGGGACTGGGGTAGGTGACAGTTTCTGTGCTGATTGTTCTCCTGCAAGCAGAAGCTGTAGCCCTCCGCAAAGATGCTGCTAGACACAGAGTAATTTATAGAGGTAAACAGATTTGCTTTCACCCTCGATGCAAGGAGGTGAAGGACCAGAGCTCTGCAGAGATGTACAAAAGTCTGGGCAAGGAAATGGTGACAGTAACAAGACACAGCTTAAGAGTCAGGAGGAGATCTACGGGTTAGGATTTACTGATCAAGCCAGGCTTGAAGAATTGAAGTGAATTTGGGGTCTGAAACAGATGTAGAAGCCACTCATACTACAGTGCAGAGCTCGGGAAGTTCAGAGGTGCTGAACCACAAGTCCAGCAGAAGAAATCAGTGCTTTGCTCTGGCCAGGAAAAACCTTCTCCTCCATTTCCAGTTCTGAAAACAATCTGTAACCATCCTTCAAATCCCACTCAAGGATGTCTTCGTTCCAATGCCTGGATTAGTCAATATACCAGTAAAAACTGAAGGTTATTTTCCTTGGTAAGACATTAAAATCAAAATACTTAGTTACAACTGGTCCTCTTAGCAAAATTAGAGGCGTTTACACACATGACAACCCTCATGCTGTCTTAGGACCGTGGTGGCCATTAACGGTGTGACATCAAAGTCTGACTGACTGAACAGAAAAATGATGTAAGCTTAGATAGCTCCAAATAAAGCCACTTGTTCCAGCTTTCAACATCAGTATCGAGAGGCGGCATAACGTTAGAGGGCTCTACAAACCACTGAACTAACCAACCTGGAAAGACCTGCTGCAGCTGGCATGACTGGGTGCTATGCCAGAGCACCACGGACTTGGCGTGCCCGGTCTTTCTTCTGCCAGTCCCTGAGGGCCAGGGCTGTGAAAGGGATTCAGCCCTGATAAACAGGCAGAATTTGAGAACTACCTGCTGGGAACGCTATGAAATTTAGTACTGAATGAAAAGGGCGCTTTAAAAATCTGCACAGTTTAACAAATCCTCTTTGTTTCATCTCTCTGGTCAATACGGAGGAGGGCATGCTCCATTCACTTCTTGGCACAAGCATGCTGTAAGCTGAAATGATGCACAGGGACCGACAACAGAAGGTTCTAGGGATGTCCTCAGGCTTGGGGCTTTGTCCTCACTAGGTAGGCTTGGGTAGCTGCTTAGCGTTGCTCTTTCTTTTCTCATCGCAGATTACATCAAAATATGGGAGAAGATGGAAGATGCCAGTGAAACAAAACAATTCCTCACCACAGGAGGTTTCAGCATCTTACCACAACAGTAAGTGACTGTGTAAAAATAACAAAAAAAAAAAAAAAAAAAAAAGAAAAACACCCACCACACAACATCCTGCCCCCCCCTCAAAAAAAAAAACAACAAACGACCCAAACAAAAACCCCCAAACAATGCACAGACACACAGCAGGACACAACAATATGAATGAGAAAATTGGACACTTACTTCACTGAGGAAGGCTGTAGCACTTACTTGATTAATTTCATTAGTTAGTTGGGACAGGATTGTCACTCCTATGATGCAGTGCTCTACACTATCCTGAGGAAGGAAAGGGGGACAGGGAAAGCAGTCAGCAGTGCCAGGATGATTTCATTAAGCTTCACCATCATTCAAAGACCTTTCTGCCTGGGAGACTTCTAGACATGTTTGTCTAGAAACGCTTTATCTTTTTAGTATTGTGACTAGAAGAAAGCCCATCAGCAATACCAGACAGAGAATTTAAAACATGCTTTTAAAATACTTGATGCTGTTTACAATGCCAAGGGTCCTAAGGAGTTCAGTAAGTTGGGCCAATAAAAATAGGCTCCTTTTATTTAACAGTTTAATCAACATTTTTCTGTTATGCCCTAACTCTGAAAAGATTCAGATTTTTTTTCACCCCCAAACAGTTTAATTTTAACAGAGGCTACGGTAAAACACGCAGAAATTTCTGCGATGTTAGGATGAGCATTAAAGTTGCCAGATGAAAACTCTGGGAAATAAAACATTTTTTTTTTACCCCCCCCTTCCTTTTTAAACGACAGGCCTTGAACAACATAAGCAGCAGCTGACCAAGTTTCTCCACAGAGCCGCCCCGCGACCCTCCTGCCAAGAAGGACAGCCTATCTCCCCGTGAAGGGAGTCCATTCTTCACAGCCTGCTCAGCCTCTGGCTGCACTTGAGACTGCCAACAAGGGGCCAATTGTGAAGTAAGTCTGTTACAGATACCTCTTCACTAGAAACGGTAATCCATTTATCAAATGATTTAAGAGCAACAACCTGTATTGTTCCTTTGCCCCAGTTTCTCTTCTGTAAGTAATAAATGATGTTTCCTTTCCTAGTTCCATCTTGCTTTGCACCTTCTGCACAAATTGCCCCAAAATCTCCATCTGCACTAGAGAAATTCAAGCATATTTAGGCTTGAGACTGCGGCTACTTCTTTAGCTACACATGAAGCCATCTCCTGATGACAGTCTCGGTATTTACATGATAGGATCTAGACAAAAGCCACTGGAAAACCTTGCTGAACCACATCTTCAAAAAAGTGCGGCCTCCTCCACATTTTAGTAGCCAGAACAGGTAACTTGAGCAAATGGGAACAGACAGTCTCAAACTGAACACAGCAAGTAGATATTCACACCATCTAATTAGGTTCCTGATTAAAAAGCACACATTCCCTATGTCAAGAGCCAGGAGAGTGAGGAATCTAGCTCTGATAATTTCAGCTAAAAGCACCTGCAAACTATTTGGGACATAGTTACCAGCCCAGAAAGGAGCATGATCTTTAAATTACTTAACATCTTCTAGATCCTACTTCACTGCAGACATCTGTAAATGCCTAAAAAAATAGTAGTTAGCCTATTTTCCAAATGCCCATACTCTACCACTCCAGAATTAAAGCCTTGTACACCTTGCATCTCCTTTTCCACACTGGGAAGAATTTCTGCTCATTTTGATCTCTTCCGCTGTCTCCCTCCATTCAAAGCAAATAAATCAGTATTCATAGTGTTACAGGATTTACTGATCTCTCTGGAATGGAAGTTTCAGTTTGGAGACAGCTGTTGATAAAAATGCAGCCTGCTGCATATACAGTCTTCTGGGTTGGGAATTAAACCCTATACTGTGGTGACAGCACGTACGTTTATGAAACAACAGTCAGGACTTCTAAAGAAAACTGTTAACAATAACATTTGCGTAACAGCCGGTTTTAAGCTACATTTTGTTATGATAACTCAGCTAAATATCAAAACATGACCTCCATGGATATAGCACCCTTGCAGTGAATGAAAGCAAGTCAGGCGTGGCACATACTTCCCTTTTAGACAAGAAGCCCACATCTACCATTTTGCACTCATCAGCATGGTGTATTTAAGCTTCAGAGCTCGAAAGAAGAATTGTGCAACTGGAACACTCAAAAACGTGTCTTACCACTGGATAATAATGGTGGCAGTATCCAGAAACAAATCCCTGCCCCACCAAACTTTAAATTATAACAAATGACCTGTCCTGCCAGTTGTCAGCTGCTTAGCCTTGGACGTTAGATAGGACAGAGGATACTAAGGTGCAAAACAATAACTGGAAACACACGGACTTTCCAACCCCACAAGATGTGTATTTATCTCACAGAAAAAATTCTGACCTGTAAAAACCTTGTGACATCTGTGATCACGTTCCTGAAGACATATTCATCCTTCTGACAGTCAAACCAGCCCAACTTTGTGATCCTGGCATACAACTGGATTAGTGCTTGTGTGACAAACGTTGCCAACTTTGGCCTAGTGGCAAGGTAGTTGAGCACATAGTTCCCTGAAACACAGAGAAGAGGTGGTACTGAGATGGTAACACTGAGAGGAAAAAGCATCTTTTTGAAAGCTGTTTAAAAAAACCTAAAAATCTGCACAGCAGCGACTTTGATACAAAACTTGACCTTTTACTTGTGCCTTTAAAGCTGTGGAACGGATTTGGGAAGTGGTTAGAGGCAGGTGAGAGTTCCTCTCCACAAGCCTAACTTGTTTTCCGTTATCAGATTAAGTCCAATCCTCTGGAAGGACATGTAAATAGCAAGAAAAGCTGAAAATATTTCAAGACCTTTCCTCAGGGATGATCATCTACCACGTTGTTTGTGAAATGGAAAGCGGACCGAATGGCATTCAGACTCCCTTCCTCGGAGGAAAGGAAGTTATCAGCCATTCTCCAGAAAAGAGCACTGCGACAGACTGAGTGCTCCCTTAGAAAATACTCTAAATGATGCTTCAGACACCCATAAAGGATTTTAAATTTTGAAAGCACGTCCTCAGAAGAGGCAAGCACCATGCATATTTTATACTCCAAAATAAATTTCTCAAATGCAACTGGTTTATTCCACAAGACCACAGAGTTGTCGTTCCTCTCCATCTGGGAAAAAAAATATCTGTATATTAGCTAACAGAGTTCAAGGCTAATGATGTAGGTGAAGATCCCATGTAAGAGAAATGTTTCTTTGCCTTCTGGGCATCCTGGTAACCTTAGGACACCCAAACTGTAAAGCACAGTAGCTTGCAGAAAACCTCCCACCGCGGATGAAAGTTGGAACAACATCCATTCATATTAGTTAGGTTAGAAAAATTAAAAAAGTCTTGCACTTACGAATATCTATTCGCTGTTCCAATGGTAAAGGGTTGTTTGTGCGTGACACGAGTTTTGTAAGGCATGTAGCTGCCAATAACTGGGAGTAGGATGACTGTAAAGAAAAAAAAAAAAAAAACAAATCCAAAACACAAACAGAAGTTTACGCACACTTCAGAAGACCAAGCAGCAGTGCTGGATTTTAAGCTAATTGCTCCCTGAAAATCTGAATTTAAAGCATTAATTTAATTGGTAAGTCTAAGTACTCTGCATAGCATTTACTCTATGTTTTTATAGACACTAAAGTAAACCAAATCAGTGTTTAAGGTGTTTAAGAAAGAAAGGAAAAGCCTTTAAAGAGCAGGTGACAACGGCACCACCGCTGAAGGCAGGAGTAAAACTGCAAACATAGCCAAACTGCATGAAGTTACCTTAAAACGCCGTGTCTGAAAAAGACAATTAGCCCCCTGAGCCTGTTACTGTATGTTAAGAAGCACTTACAGCTTCCACTTGATTACTAAATACAGGTTAAAATTTATTTCTTACGGAACTGCACACAGACCACTGAACTGTAATCTAATTCAGGGACACAAATGATGGCATTCAACCACCTAAAACCCTTGGCTGCACCCGATTCCATAAATTACAGCCAGGGAAATGACAAGCATTTTGCATGCTAATTTCTGTAATATATAGTACTGTAGAAAGCTTAGGTTTCCCTGCATCTTGGATACTATTAATTCCAACCTTCCCAAGGACAGTCAGGTATAAAAATGAGTCAGATCTCAGGCTGAACAAAACACCCCACAACCCTCTGGCAAGGGTGGGAGAGGCAATGGATCACACGCAGAGAACAGAGCTAGGCTTTAGGAACTTTCCTTAGAAAAATGTATTTGTCCTCAGGTAAACCCGCCACTAGTTCCCATGAGAAGAGCTTCCAATCAGTTTGTCTTGAATTCACTAGGCTTCAAGTTTAACAAAAAGTTAAATAATTTGCTTTGTGTAAGTTTGCTAAGCCTGTTAAGTGTCACTCTTCTCCCCCTCCCTTCACCACCTCCTCCTGGAGGACTTACTCTTGACAACAGGCTGTTTAATGTCTCCTATTTTTGTGAGCAAGGCTCCAACCCGATAGATACGCAAGCGGGATGCACATTCTGCCAAAAGTCAAATCTTGCAAAATCAAGCAAGCCATTTCGAACATTATTTGTGCTGAGACAAAGTAAAAACCAAATGGCCACTTAAGCAAGCTAAAAAAGTCAAGCAGGATTTACTGCCGGTGTATTTTATATCCCTTCCGTAACACTAGTTCTAAAGCACATGATCTAATTTTCCCTGTTTTAAACGGCTGGATTATTAAGAGAACACTATAGCAGGGGCAATTTTCCAAAGAAACACCGCTGGTTTTATCCCCTACAAACCACACAGTTTTCTCCCCAACGCCTATAGAGAAGGCAGGGGGTTCCCACAGTCCACGAAGTACCACTGCCACAACAATGTTTTCAACTTAAAGCTCGACATGTCTGGGTGGTAGCCTGTGAAGAATGCAGCGAGGCCCACAAGACATTAGGATTGACAACCATTTGCAGTAACCACTGCAGCAGCATAATTAGCCATCAGAGCCAACGCTTTTTTTGGCACAGGCTGCCCACAAATCGAGATACATGACAGCACACTGGGTATGGAATATAAACACCGCATACCAGACCTCGGGGCTATTTCCCTTATCAATGCCCAAAACACCAAGATATATTTTGGACAATTATGTTGTTTTACATACACTCCCTCTTTCTAGAAGAAGCTGGCACTTGCTCAGGCAGTCTGGACTGTTGGTGAACTCAACCAAGGCTTTCTCTGCCTGGAGCCGTGTCGCAGTGTCTGTGGTCTCATACAGCTGCTTGCACAGGTTCTCTAGCTGGGCTAGGCTCTGGAACACAGGAAAACAAATCAATTAGAAACAAGAGGTTTTAATGTTTAGTTATGCAGCAGTTGAACCCAGATTATATGTACATATACACATCTATAGCTTTATGTTTGCGCAAAGGAAGGAAAACGCTCAACTCACAGTTTATTCTTCCATCAACTAAACGCATTTAAACCTACTAAACTACCCGTACGGAAATTTCACAGCTACCTCTTACACCTGACAAAGTACCACACTGCCTCCCTGCTTTCACGTTTTTTACCTGAACTCACGACACCCGATCCCAGGGTCAGTGCTCACCCAGCCTGAACACACCGCGTGGCTGAGGACGGCTGGAAAACCTCTTACATCTCGCGCTGTAACAGCAATAATCCTAACTCACCCGTTTCAAATAGCAAAACCCCCATCCTCGCGTCTAGCTTTTATGACATACAGTGTCAAATCCCTCAAAAATTTAGTTTATATTCCCTTTGCAGGGCATCATAACGGACTACAGCATCCCAGGATGCTGGAAGGATCGCACATTAAATCTTCTACACTACACATGCCAAAAAATACCTAAAGCAGAACACAGCAAATGAAGAACGGGATGGATGCCTTTGAGCGGCGTCTCTGTGAACGCGTTCGAAGGGAAACAGAACTACCAGACAGATTCTTTGTGCTCAAACAACTGGAAAACACTTGCCATAAACTGTGATCCAGGCAGATGGTTTCCCCCAGTGAAATCTGAGGTGTCCTAGTTAAAAAGTGGCTTCACAGATGGATAGAAATATTCCCTCAGGTTCTTACTGCTAGATTAATAAGCAGGTATTTTCAACTGCTTTAGGGCTACAATCCAAGTTTGCAGGGGTAAATCATTACAAGCATACCATAACTTTTGTGCAGTTGTAAAAAGGACAGCATCAGTTGCCTAATTTGTTTTTGGAGGAGAGATTGTTTTGCAAAAGCCAAGTTACTGACAGATTCACGCACCACATCGGCACACAGCTGAACGCTCCCTTACACACAAGTGCAGCAATTCCACACCAAAAGCACACACAGAAGTTTTCGATGCTCTGCTGTCAAGATGATCATCAGATAAGACAGTGTTAAAAGAAACACCAAGAGGGACCCCCTGCAAAAACCCTCTTACCTTGTACCACGTGCCAGAGCTCTGATTTTATTTGGTTTTGTAAACCATGACCTCATGGCAAATGTTGTCCTGACAGCTTCAGTACTTTTGAGAAACTGGAGAACTTTGCCAAGTGCCAGAGAGCATTTCAACACACAGTTTTGTTTTTGAGAAAAGCAAAACCCAAGGCTTAAACTCTGCACCAAAAATCTAAGATGGCTCTAAACGATTATTAACCATAAACTATTATAAACACATTACTCCGGTTAAGCATTTTGCAGCTCCTATCGTTTCTCATTACAAATCCACTTTCAGTTTTTTAAAATCAGTGGGCAAAGCCTACATGCAGGAGGGTGCCTGTTTATGGGCACCATGACCAGCTTAAGGACAAAATATAACTTTCTCCACACCTCTAAAATCCCTGCGACCATTTATCCATTTGAAAAGCTACCACAACTGTTCAGTCCACGCGCGTACATACAACGGAGCGAATCCTTAGGAAGCAGCTCAGCCCAGCTCCACCACCCCAGCAGGACAATGAATTCATAGAATCAGAGAATCATTTAGGTAGGAAAAACCTTTAAGATCATCAATTCCAACCATTAACCCAGCACTGTCAAGTCCATCACTAAACCACATCCCTGATTGTGGTCCATGGTCCCACACTGAACTGATGAACGATGACCCAGGCAGCGTAGTTTGAAATTTTGGGAAAAAAGTTTTTTTTTTTTTCTTTAAAGTTTTACATCATTAATTCTTTGAGAAGCTCAGGAATGGGGTTTCCCTATAGTCAGGCTTCTTCACACCTCTGAGAAATGCTAATTCTCTGTGACTTTTTGTGACTCGGTGGCAATAACCATGGCTCCTTGTGTGTGACGCTCGCCATGACAAAACACCCTTGTTTGAGCACAGTGCGTGATCCGTGCCAGCCTTCTGGCAGATGACAGTTATTTAACTCCCTCGGAGCCAGAGGAAACACAGGACCTCTGGGACTCGAAGAGATACAGCACACAAGGCACCATAAAATGCCTGATTAATGACACTGCAGTCATTAAAGCAGTTTTCCGGGGTGGGGAGAAGAAAATCACATGCATGGAAAAGCTATTCCAGATTATCCAGGAGTGTGAATCCAGGAACTCAATGGGAAATAACAGTGCATTCTCCTCACATAAGATTAAGCCAACCATCCACATCATGTTTTAAACGTATTTTTAATATCATGTCTCTTATTGCACAGCATCAGTTGTCCCAGGCGTCCCTGTCCAGGCAACCCTCAAGTTAAAGTTCACTTGATACTTCTTCCTCATGGTATCCTCAGATCTGTAGCTGCAGAATGGAGAATATTGCACAAGGAGAAGGACCAAAGCCTATGAGGGCAACTCAGAGGGAAATTTGAGGTCCAAACGTGGGAGCTTTCGCACATTATGTCAAGTTTGTGAGTGGCAAGTTTATTTTTTAATGTAATGTGCTCAAATAGCCACCCCACCCCCCCCCCCCCCATGCATTATAAGCTGTAACCCGACCAAGTAAATTTCTCTGACGGAAAACATTCATGCATAACTTTTAGGATTGCCTCACCAACAAACTTCTTCCCTCTTGTGCCCTAACTCGATCATCTACCACACAGACAGGCAGAGCAGTTGAGCTGCCTTGATGCTGCACATCAGGTTTGCAACGTTCAGTTTTCAGCACATTTTAATACCGCCACGACAAAGGCAGCACAGCTCCCCTCCTCTCTACCGACGGGGTAGAAATCGGGCTCACTTTATGCCAGCACCCAGCTTTCAAAGTCAGAGATGTTTGGGTGTTAGGGGGAGCAAGCACGTGGGGAATATTTCCCTACAGATACAGGGCAATACCTACTTTTTCAACAGAGATTAAAAAAAAAAAAACACACACATACCAGTATTTAGTATAACGATTATGCAGGGCAAGAGCTCTGTGTATTCTAGATAAGGACTAAAACATGAGACAGCAGAGCATGTGGAAGAGGGAGACGCTGTGGCATCCCGCTGGTGCTGCACCCGTGGGCTGAGTTACAGGACGGAAAGGCACGCAGCTGGGGAGCCGAGAAGAAAAACTCCACTGAAGACGATCAGAACTAACCAAAACTTGCCTTCATTGCTCCTCGCAGAACCAACAGCTCCAAAAACTCTTTGCAAAAAGAAGAAACCGGCCCTTTGCACCTAGGGAAGGTGAGGATGTGGTGCTGAGGGCTCAGGGTAGCAGGGGAGCCGCCGGGGACCCTGCAGGCGTGGGGCAGCAGTTGGGGTGGCATTTTTGGAGACCTGCTGAGTCACGGGACACAGCCCCAAGCATCAGAAACCTCCTCCCTCACCAGCTCCC